>NC_045968.1:22823337-23123337 GCF_010909765.2 Amblyraja radiata
AAAACAGAACCTCAAGGATAATATCAAAAACTAATTAGTTTAGTTAGTTTAGAGATACAGAGTGGAAAACAGGACCATTCGGCCCACCGAGTCTGTGGTGAGCAGCAATGCCTGTACAACAGCATTATCCAAATACACTAGGAACAATTAACATCTTTAGCAAAGATTAACCTACAAAATGTATGTCTTGGGAGTGTGGGAAGAAACCGGACTTCCCAGAGAAAACCCAGGTGGTCACGGGGAGAACATACAACCTCCTTACAGACAACACCTGTAGTCAGAATCAAACCCAGGTCTCTGACGCTATAAAGCAGCAAACTCCACGCTGTGCCATCATTCCGCCCAACTGTCCTCTTTACACAAAATGCGGCGACATACCCAAGCTCAGAAAATTTGTTGAGATTTGCAGTTTCAAAAGTGACGTTGCAAAAACTTTGTGAACAAGTGTATTGTAGATTTATGGGATCGAGGCAGAGCGATGGATGGTAAAAGAGAATACTGGCATTGAATACAACTCATGTTCCACATTCTACAAAACACACACTTTCTGATTAAGGACTGCCAACTCTTCCAGTAATTACAATGAAAGAAAGGAAGCCAGGCCTTGAGGAATAGTCACTTTTTGGAGGTGGATTACAAATGCTCCAGAGATCCCAGCGGAAAACTTGTCTTGACAAAGTGTTTATCGATATGTATATAAATCAGAACATTTTCAGTTTTAGAAGAGGCAAGAAACTTTTTAAAGATTAGTAATTGCTATAACTGTGAAACATTTCACCACAGTCAAGTTGATATATAAGAAACCGATTGCTTATGAACTCATGTTTACTCACCAAGGAAATCTTTTAACACTGGTGATATTAAATGCAAAGACAGCGAAAGACAAGGATGAACTAAAAGTTATTTTCTCCTCTCTAGATAGTCTTAAGTCTGAATTTCGATTTACTTTTCTTGTGGCCGGGGATTCACAGTAGTAAGTGAGGTTTACAGCTACTTTATTTATATAATATTACTTGGCTAATGACAAGAGATTGGATTTGGGGTGTTCTGCTGTGCAAATTCAATGATTCAATATCTGAGCTAGTTAGATCTCCAGTGCTGTAGGATTCTCTCAGCGATTGGCTCATTAAGGCATTTTGGAAGACAGTGACTTTATATCCAATTTGAGTTTTATTAATCCAGGGAACTGAAGTTTTATTAAGTTAGATAGTACTTGCTAAGTAGGCAAGATTGAATCTTTCTAGATGTTACCATCAGTGTTTCTTGCTTTCTTCTGCCATTAGTCTTGTGGTCAAGGTTTAACCATTCTAAAGCTGTCCCAAATGGAGAAGAATATTCATATTGTTATAGGGCATGGAAAGTCCACCTGTTATTTTCTCAGATGCTTGATTCAGAGATGAGGACATAAAAGAACCATAGAACATAGAAATAGGTGCAGGAGGAGGCCATTTGTCCTGCGAGCATGCACCGCCATTCATTGTGATCATGGCTGATCATCCCCAATCAGTAACCCATGCCTGCCTCTCCCATATCCCTTGATTCAGCTAGCCCTAGACCTCTATCTAACTCTCTTTTTATATTGCATCCAGTGAATTGCTTACTGCCTTCTGTGGCAGGCAATTCCACAAATTCCACAATATATGGGTGAAAAGTTTTTTCTCATCTCAGTTTTAAATGGCCTTCCCTTTATTTTTAGATTGTGGCCCTAGTTCTGAACTCCTCCAACATTGGGAGCATTTTTCCTGCATCTAGCTTGTCCGTCCTTTTTATAATTTTATACATTTCTATAAGATCACCTCTCATCCTTCTAAATTCCAGTGAATACAAGCCCAGTCTTTCCAATCTTTCCTCATATGACAGTCCCGCCATCCCGGGAATAACCTTGTGAACCTACGCTGCACTGCCTCAATAGCAAGGATTGTCCTTCCTCAAATTAGGAGACCAGAACTGCACACAATACTCCAGATGTGGTCTCACCAGGGCCCTGTACAACAGCAGAAGGACCTCTTTACTCCCATACTCAAATCCTCTCATTATGAAGGCCAACATGCCATTAGTGACTGGTTTTGTTAAAAGGATTGAGTTGGTGTATGCTGTGAGGTAAACAGAGCTCAGTCACAGGAAACTTGATAACTTTCTACTACAGCAAATATGTCTCAAAGATAGGTGGTATTTTATGTGTTATGGTCTTGGTGTTGGTGGAGATGGTAGATTTCCAAAATGGCAGCGGTGGAAATGAATCGGGAAAATTGGTGGAGAAATCAGTTGAAGAAGAGGAGGCAGTAAGTTAACCTCCTGCACCCTCAGAAAGCACCCTAAGGTCCGTTACTCAGCTCAGGAAGAGGGTCATGGCAACCTTGGCAAATAGAAGCGGAAGGATGGCTGCTGGAGATGGCTGTGGTCAAGGGTTAAGGGGAGAAGGCAGGATGGGGTTGAATGGCTGAGTAGACTTGATGGACAAATGACCCAATTCTACTCGAATAACTTATGAACTTAAGAGATGATGAGCAGTGTGTTTGGATGTTCATGGGTCAGGGTTCTTGTGGAGGCGGGCAGCGAGAGGTCCCACAACAACCAGGTGAGTGAAGGAATCAAGCGCAGCCAGTGGTAGCTGCATGGAGTGGCGGTGGAAAGAGCCGATGGCATCATGCCGAGCCAAGCCGCCCGTGACATCATCGATCCAGAGCCGCCAGGGACACCAGACCCTAACGTGAGAAAATAACAAACTGCTTATCCCCAATGATCAAGATCAGATTTATAGACACTTGGAAGTTGCAAGATGTTGCCGCAAACATGCTGTTCTTTTGTACTTATGTCCAGTATAATCTGACTAGCTAGCATGCAGGACAAGCATTTCACTATATCTCTGCACACTGACAATAGAGAAGCCTACTAATTCACCAACTGGAAAAAATTATCACAAGGTGGACATTAATTTCTTGGAAAGGTCAAACTTTGATGAATGTATTGTCCAATCATAAATACACTAGTTCTAGACAATATAACCAGCTTTCTATGCTTCTTAACTAATCTCTACAATGATCAGTGAGAAGAACAGAGGAGACTCTTTCATAATGTTATTTTTACTCCTTTGCATTTAAAACTTCCTTTAGAATCCTAGTAAATTACAGTATGATAGGTAGTTATGAAGCAGACCAACGATCATGCTACATCCCAACAAATAATTCAGAAGATTTGCTTATGAACAGGCCACAATTGAATTAACACAAAAGTCATTAGATTGTCATAAATGCAAAAGTGCTTTCAGAGCACCATTTAGGGATGGGATTCCATCGGTCCTACTGGACTGATCTGTTTTGACTCTAGTTCCACAATATAGTTGACTTAAAGCCCTCGTTTCCTATAGATGAGTAATAAATCGCCTGCACCCTCAGAGGAAAGAAAATAATTAGTGCATGGATTTGAAAGACCAGCTTGTGCTTCATTAACTTTCTGAATTTTAAGAACATCGTAGATAAAGGAAAAACAACACATGTTTGAGAGGGTGTTTGACAAACGCTACGTAAAAATGGAGAAATTGAACACAGACGTTATGTATAGGCAGAAAGATTGCTATGTGTTTTGTATCTAAGGGGAATGGATGGATGGAAACTTTGCAGCAAATTGAATCTCATGTGTCAGTATTGGCACTTCTTTGTCATCACAATTACAGTAAATAAACTAGGCTAAGTGGGATCCTTTGGGTCCCATGTTCACACGGGAGGGCTGGTCCCCCAACGCAATATTCCACCTCTCCACCAATTCCAATATCGGTGGTCTAGTATGGACATTGTGGGCCAAATGGATTCTTGGGGTGGCAGCTCAGTCACTCAAGCCTGATGTGCTGGCGGCTCACTCACGCCTGGTGGGCTGGCAGTTGACTCATGGCTATCCCTTTTCAAATGCAGTTTCCTACCATTTCAACCAGGGTTCAAGGCCACCAAATTTTAGTGCAATTTCTTACCACTTCAAGATCAGACTTTTCGTAATATAGATAATGTTAAAATGTTTGTAGTTCAAGAGTTCAAGAGACATTTATTATCACATGCACCATTGGTACAATGATATTTGTATTAACATACAACCATACGAATAAAAAGAACACAATACATGATCGAATTTAACATGAACATCCCCACACAGCGGAATTAACATTTCCCACTGTGAGGGAAGGCACTAAAGTTCAGTCCACTTCCTTTTAGTTCACCCGTGGTCGGGGCCTATTGAGCCCTCCGCAGTCGCCGCCACGGCGGCCCAATATTTCAGGCCCTCTCGCCGAGATGATCAACGCTACGGCGTCGGAACAGAAGAACACTCTCAAAGGCTTGGAGTTCCGAATCGGGCACTTCCTATCGGAGACCGTGGCTTCCGAAGTCCATTGGCCGAGCAAGGCTGAGTTCCAACACTGGCGATCCCCGACAATGGATCGCCTCGCTTCGCGATGTTAAAGTCAGCGCCGCCCATGGCTGGAAACTACGTAAACCACAGCTCCACGATGTTAAACGGCCCAACACTCCACACGGCGATCCCCGGTAAGGCATCGCCTGCTCTGCGATGGAATTCAGTGCTGCGCCGCGGCTGAAGCTCTGGGCTGTCTCCGGCAGGAAAGGGCCGCGCCAATCCAGTTGGTAGGCCGCGAGGGGGGCCGAAGATGCGGCTCAGAGAAAAGACGCATCCTCGACAAGAAGTGACTGAGAAGGCAGTTTTGCCCTTCCCCACCCTTCACATAAAAAGACTAAAGAACCTCCAGAAACATACTTTTAGACAGACTAAAAATAACAAAAAGGATGAAAGGACAGACAGCTGCTGGCGAGGCTACCGCATGCGGCACCACCCAATGGCGTTGTAAAGGGAGCAATGCCAAATATTATATGTCACACTAAATTAAAGATTATAAATTGTCAATGGGATTGCTGGAGAAAGTATGTCTGCTGACAAAATAGCCAATGCATTCCAACCTTCCAATGCATTGTAAAATTGTACATTGTGGGAGAAAGCACAGGTGATAGAAATATTCTTAAATCTTAAGAGTGAGGCCTCACACAAATTGGAGGAACAGCACCTCTTATTTAATTTGGGCAGCTTACAGCCCAGCAGCATAAATATTACTTCAAGTAACCCTTGCATTCCCCCTCTCTCTCCGTTCCACCCCCACCCTAGTCCTCTTGCTAATTTCACCATTTGCATTTCTTCGTTATCACCTCATCGCCAGCCAACAATGGATCACTGTGGGCTCCCCCTTTGCTGAGTCATCGATGGTGGTTGTGCTTGTTCTGTACCTTCCCACACCTCTAGTTTCCTCCTTCCTGACTCTCAGTCTGATGAAGTGTCTCGACCCGAAACGTCACCCATTCCTTTTCTCCAGAAATGCTGCCTGAGCCGTTGAGTTACTCCAGCATTTTGTGTCTATTTTGTGAGTAAATCAACATCTGCATTCCTTCTTCCACTTAAATTGTAACATTTTGAATCAAGAGTAAAATAAAGAAGTGCCAAAGTGCATTAGGATGTAGCAAGTTAAAAGAGTAGACAGGCAATGCCACCAAAGAGGAAACTAGGATTCTAGGTTTTAGACAGAGGAGAGCTGCATGAAAAGGCAAGAATGTCTGCAGTGTAATTTACACAGGACATTGGTTCTGCCAAGGTTGGACTACTACAAAAAAATTTCAGCATCTAATTATTAAAATAATTAACTTTACAGCAGAGAATTGGAAAAGCCATCAGAATCCCCTTGGAAATGAAAGGCAACGCATGAAATTTTAAGAAGATTGGATAAAGGGAATGTTAAGGGGATTTTTGTTTTTTGAGATTATGTACGATGCAAACGGTTATTTAGTAGTTAACAGGGGAGATAGATTTAGATTATCCTGAGAAAACAAGCTAGGAAGTTAAAAAAAAAATCCCTTAGAGGACATTAAAGACAAAGTGAATTATCACTAATGCCAATTAAAGCACATACCATAACACCATTTAAATAATGCTTGAACAAGTATTTGAACTGGTACCTGGAGATAAAGGATTAAAAAAAACCTAGCTTCTTTTCTCCATGAAATAAATGAGATGCAGACTGTGGCTAAGTAGCTCTAAATGAATGGCTAATACCAGGTACAATGCCAATGGACTGAGTGATCATATTAACCCCTGAAATGTTAATGTAGGTCTTCCACTTCATCCTTTGGGTGGAGATTTTGTGGAGCTTCTGTAAAGGTCTTCAAAAGACATATTTGATTTTCTTTCTCCTGAACTTTATTAGGCTGGTTCTGCAAAAATGATCTATGTGTTCAGAACATTTAAAGGGCCGTGTAGATAGATTCCTGTTATTCCAAAGGTAAGTTCATTCAGGAAATTCAGGAGGTGAAATGCTGGTGGAATACCAATGGCTGCTTTTGCACCATTTACGTATATGTGGTTTCCCCTGTTCACAAATAAAGTACAATTGAACCATTGAACTCTTACATTCCCTGCACAAAAGTCTTTCACCAACGGGAGCATTCAACCATTACAGAACTACCATCTCTACATAGCATCATACAGTAAGGAAAAAGGCCCGAAGATAGAACAAAAAGCTGGAGTAACTCAGCCTGTCAGACAGCACCTCTGGAGAAAAGGAATATGTGACGTTTTGGGTAGGGACCCTTCTTCAGACCTCAGTCAGGAGAAATGGAAAAAAAAAGATATATATGGTGATTATAGAGAGAAATGGAACAAGTGAATGAACGATGTGCAAAAAAGTAACGATGTGCAAAAAAGTAACGGTGATAAAGGAAATAGGCCATTGTTAGCTGTGGGCTAGCTGAAAACGAGTTACAGACAATGAGACTCAACAAGATGCGTTTGAAATTAGTACAATGACTATGGTGGGGAGGGATGTAGCGAGGGGATGCAAGGGTTACCTGAAGTTAGAGAAATCAATATTCATAACGGATGTAAGATGCCCAAGTGAAATATTAAGTCAAGTCAAGTCAAGTCAAGTCAACTTTATTTGTCACATACACATAGAAGATGTACAGTGAAATGAAAGTGGCAATGCCTGCGGGATTGTGCAAAACAACAGAACAACAGAATAGAACAGAACCAGTATTTATACCGATGTTACAAAACCTACCTTGAGCAGCGCTGCAGATCTGCCACTGGTCATGTGCGCGACTTTGGAGCCTTTGAGGGGGGGGGGGGGTGGGATTAAAATGCAGGTTTGTATCGCTTGTCGGAGAGGGATTTCCTCGGGCTGCTAGTCGATGAAGAATAATCAATCGGACTTCCGTTCCCGTTTTGTTCTGATGTATAGGTCCTGCAGTGGGGGGGGGGGGGGGGGGGGGGGGGGGGGGGGGTAGTTCCTATGGTGCATTCGGCGAAACGCACTACTCTATGCAGAGCCTTCCTGTCCTGGGCAGAGCTGTCGCCAAACCAGATCGAGATGTTTCCGGTCAGGATGCTTTCTACTGCACCAGATTAGAAGGCTTGAAGGATCCTCAGAGACTTTGAATTTCCTCAGCTGCCTGAGGTGGTAAAGGCACTGGGAGACCGCATCATCCATGGATCTGTTCGGACGGTATGTGAACTGCAGCGGGTCCATGGTGCGAGGGCGGAAGGCACAGATGTAGTTCTTGATCAGCCTCTCGAAGCATTTCATGACCACCAAGGTGAGGGCCACCGGTCGGTAGTCATTCAAGCAAGCTGGAGAGGCATTCTTAGGCACTGGTACAATGGTGGATCTCTTGAAGCAGGCAGGGACCAAGGACTTGGTCAGGGAGCGATGTAATATTGTGGTGAACACTGGAGCTAGCTGATTAGCGCAAGACTTTAATACTGACCCAAATATACCATCTGGGCCTACAGCTTTCCTCGTGTTCAAACGCGTCAGAGCCCTCCTCACGTTGTGCTCGGACACCAAGAATGTGTGCACATCCCCAGCGGTGGAACTTTTTCCAGCCTCGCTAGCCAGCGCACTGACGATGTTGTTGTTAGCCGCCGAGCTAGGGGTGTTGTTGCCCGCCTCAAATCGTGCGTAAAAAGTGTTCAGGTCATCAGCTAAGGAGGTGCCGGCACTCCCGGTTGAGGGAGGATGTCTGGTGTCACGCTGCTCCATCTGCGACTCCATTGGGTGCTGTTCCTTCAATTAGTGTTTGGCCTTACTCTGACAATGGAGGAAGCCCAGGGCAGAAAGGTCAGTATGGGAATGGGTAGGGGAATTAAAGTGTTTGGCAAACAGGAAATCAGGTATGACCAGGCAGACTGAGTGAAGGTGTTCAGCGAAATAGGCCCTTTTGTCCTATAGTGTCTACACTGACCATCAATGACTCTCACACCAATTCCATTTTATTCGAATCTGCTCCTTCCATCTACTTATTGGGACGACAGATGGCACAATGGGCTAAGTGTTCGGCTGGCAACCGGAAGGTAGCCGGTTCGAATCCCGCTTGGAGTGCATACTGCCGTTGTGTCCTTGGGCAAGACACTTCACCCACCTTTGCCTGTGTGTGAATGTGTGTGAATGTGTGTGAGTGATTGGTGGTGGTCGGAGGGGCTGTAGGCGCAGAATGGCAGCCACGCTCCCGTCAGTCTGCCCCAGGGCAGCTGTGGCTACAGAAGTAGCTTACCACCACCGAGTGTGACTGAGGAGTGAATGAATAATGCGATGTAAAGCGCCTTGAGTATTAGAAAGGCGCTATATAAATCCCATCCATTATTTATTATTATTATTACTACATACTAAGTGCAAATTCAAATTCCCAAGCAACCTACCAACCTGCACTCTTTGACATGTGGGAAGAATTCCTTCAGATTCCTCGTGGCATCTGAAAGAAATGTACAGGGTCAGAAGGTAAACATACAAACTCCACACAGATTGCACCAGTGGTCGGAATTGAACTATTTTCTACCAGCTGAACCACTGTGGAGCCCTTGTCCTTTTGTTCCAGAGAACAGCAAAATTACACAGGTCTGCATGGTGGTGCAGCGGTAGAGTTGCTTCCTTACAACACCAAAGACCCTAGTTCAATCCTGACTACGGGTGCTGTCTGTACGGAGTTTGGACGTTCTCCCCATGACTGGATGGGTTTTCCCCGGGTGCTCCGGTTTCCTCCCACATTCCAAAGATGCACAGGTTTGTGGCTTTGGTAAAAATTGTAAATTGTTCCTAGTGTGTAGTGTGTGCTAGTGTAATGGGGATCGCTGGGCGTCGCGGACTTGGTGGGTTGAAAGACCTGTTTCTGCGCTATATTTCTAAACTAAACTAAACATAGAGAAAATCCATTGGAAATCTATGACAATGGCAGCTTTAGTTTGGAAATAAGCCTGAAATTAAGAACCAGATTTAATATTTATTGTAAACCAAGTGAATATAAATAAAGTGAAAGCCAATGAATTCTATTTTTATTAGCTATTGTGTGAAAAGGGCAGAATAGGTAATACGCCATCAATTTTAAAATGGTCACCTTCGATTGATGGTAACCGCAATAAATGCCAGGTGGAGGAGAGATTTGTCACCAGTTCTGACACAACATTGTGCACAGTACAAACAGCCAGTCTTATATTGTTTCCAGTTTACAAATGCTAGGAATTGAATGAATAGTCAATATTAATAATGCCCTTTGTTGCATGGATATCTTGAGAGAATTCAGCCTTTTCATTTTTAAATTAGGCATTGTACAATAACAATTCAGAGAAAATAGAAAATACTAACTTAAGGAAGAAGTGCTATTTCAGAAAGTTTAAACTTCTATCAGCTTTCTGAGCCCTCATTGCTTAGAAACCTCCTATAGTTTTTTGTGGGCACATCTCCAACATTTAAGAATATTGAGGCTTCCTGTACCTTAATTAAATGATAGACACCAAATGCTGGAGTAACTTAACGGATCAGGCAGCATCTCTGGAGGAAAAGGATGGGTGTATTCTACTTGATAGAATAAGGGAGAGCTAAAATGTATGTCTAAAGGCTGACAAGTGATGAGTATAGTGTTAGTGATGAGGCAGTTCTACATTTATTCCTTGTGTTTGCAATAGAATGATTTCCCCACTGTCTCAAGAGCAAGTCAATACTTGACCTAATACTAAAAGCCAAGACAGCACTAGATTCAGACCCTCATCACTGCTGTTAGTTAACCCCAGAGGATTATTACTGGGGTGTGATGCCTGCCATCACCTCTGAACCCTTTACTAACAGCTATACGTGGTTCCACTTTAAGGTACTCTTGTGAAATAGAAGCAGGCGTGATTTCACAACGAAGCGACACACAGCGTCCAAACTCACACAATGTGATGAGAAGACTCAAGGTTTTCTGGTATCCAGGGAGTCGCTCTGGCTCCTTGCCAATCCGCGGGCAGAGGCAGACCAGAGTTATAGCTTATATGTCTTGTGATTTTAAAGTTACAACCCTATTTAAAGCTGTATATTACTGCCAGGAAAATGCTTTACTCTGGTTAGCTGCCAGTACTCTAGCATCACACATAATGTATGATATCTCATTTCCGTGAAAATGCAATGCAAGTTAGCCCAGCATCAGAATCATAATATCGTTGAATCATTCAAAAGCACAATGCAAGAAGACTTACCTTAAAATAACATTTAACACATCATTTTCCAGTCTATGCTTATGCACCTATAATTTATGGTGATTTATTTATATACATCCTGGTACATCCTTGATGAGGTTTTTTGCCCTGATGTTATAATTCTAGGGCCTTGGGTGCAAGAACTTCGGGTGCAAGAACATTTTCTCATCTTCCTTCTAATCCTTCTATCAAAGTTACTTTAAATCTATGAATCCAAGTTATTCAAGGTAAATAGTTGTTCATGTTCAAACTGTCAAATTCTATCATGATATCCTGCAAAGAAAAAAATCCAGAATGTTCTCCCCATAAATAATATTCTCATCCCTGGCTGTATCCTTGAGCTTTCACATCCTTCCTGTAAATAGAACTGCCTGCATTGCTCCATGTGAAGCCTAATTAGTGTTTTAACAAGTCCACCATGATGTTCTCAGTCTCTGCCTAAGCCAACGGAGGTGAGAATCAAATTTGCCATCTCAGCCAATTTATCCAGCTACCCTGCAACTCCAGGGACTTGGAACACACACCTCAAGCCCCTGTTTTATTCACACATCTTAACACCCTTCCACATATTATGCATTCATTTGTCTTATTTGCCTTACCCAAATGCAACACTTCTACAGATTCAATTTCATTTGCCACATGGCCAGCTGATTTTTGTCATCCTGAATGAATACGCCACCATTGTCACTGACTCCATAAAGAAATGTATGGACAGACTTGTACCTACAAAAACTAGAAGTCTTACAGGTCTTCCCTAGCCAGAAGCCCTGGATGAACCATGAGACTTGTAATCTGTTGAAGGCTAGATCTGAGGTGTTTGGGACTAACGAGCCAGTCCCATACAAGAAGTCCACCAAGAGTACGGAGACAATTTTGAAGTGAAGTTGGAGTCAAAGAAGGATGTTCAACACTGTGGCCGGGCTTGTATGCTATCACCTCCTTCGAGACAAAACTGGGGAGTGTAAGTGGTAACAATGCATCACTTCCAGATGAACTCAATGCCTTTTATGCACAAAATGTGTAAGGAGGAACTGCAGATGCTGGTTTACACCAAAGATAGACTGGACTAACTCAACGGCTCAGGCAGCATCTCTTTTCCTTTCCGTCACCTATTCCTTTTCTCCAGAGATGCTGCTTGACCCGCCGAGTTACTCCAGCATGTTGTGTCTGCCTTTTATGCACACTTTGGAAGGAAGAACAATGATACACCTACACAAGCACCAACAGCTCCTGATGACCATATGATCACAGTCTCAGAGGCCGACATGAGACCGTCCTTTGACAGGGTGAATCCATGATAAGCATCTGGCCCTGACGGCATCCTGACTGACTACTAAAGATATGTGCAGACAAACTGGTTGGACATCTTCAACCTCTGGATTCTGCAGTCTGAGGTTCTCCCCTGCTTCAAAAGTGTAAGTATCAAAGTGTAAGCCCAAGAAGAGCTCGGACTTGCCTCAATGATTACTGTCCAGCAGCATTTATATCTACCAAAATTACGTGTTTTGAGAGGTTGGTTACGGCATAAATCAACTCCTGCCTCGGAAATGACTTGGAATGGCTTCAGTATGCCTATCACCATAAATATCAGCAGATGCTATATCAGCGGCTCTCCACTCTGCTATGGATCATCTGAACAACAGGAACACAATCGCCAGGCAGTTGTTCATTGACTATAACTCAGTGTTCAATAGTATTATTCCCTCCAAACTCATCACCAAGCATCAAGACGAGCCTCTGTTCCTCCTCTTGCTTCTGGATTCCAACATTGCCAGAACTCAATCTGTGCAGATTCGTAACAACATCTCCTCCTCAATGACCATCAACAAGGGCGCACCTCAAGGCTGCCTGATTAGTGGTCTGCTCTACTCTCTTTGCACCGTTGCTGTGTGTCTAATCACTGCTGCAATGCCATCTATAACTTCAGCGGCAGCACCTCAGAAGTCAGCCAAATCATGGGTGGTGATAAGTCAGCATATTGGAAACAGACAGAGCGCCCAGTAGAGCGCAACAATAACCTCTTGTTCAACGTCAACAAGAGCAAGGAGCTAATCATTAACTTCAGGAAGAGGAAGTCGGGAGCCCCCCAGTTGTCATTGGAGGGCCATTGGTGGTGGTGAAAGTTTGCAGCTTCAAATTCCTGAGAGTTAACATCTCAGATGAGATGTCCTGGGCCTAACACATAAATGTAATCTTCCTCTTCTCTCCTTAGCTGACATTGTTTTGTCTCCTTTTCACCTTTGTCATTTGCTCCATCCCCCCAACTGCATCAACCTATCACTTTCCAGATTTTGTCCCATCCTCACTTCTCATTTCCTGCTTTATCCCCCCTGTTCCTATCAGTTCTGACCCAAAACAACATTGCCTCCTCAATGACCTTCTGTTCAGAGTGTTCACAGTGCAGAGTGTAAACTGCGGGGACCTAACTTGCGAATTTGGAAGAGTTTAGGAGAGTTTAAAGTGTCATGGTCTTGTTGTATCGCTGAAGTAGAACACCTCCTACGACCTCCTTCTACTATGTAGAGAACCTCCTACGAATATGTAGAAGACCTCCTTCGATCTCCTTCGACTATGTTGAAGACGAGCTTCGACTAGCTTCGGGAAAATTGGACACCGAATAGTGGAGTGAAGACAACCACCTTCGACTATACTAACACTATCTACGACCACCTTCGACTACCTTCGATTCCCTTCGACTACCTTCGATTACCTTCGATTACCTACGAATAACATGCCGACCTACTACGACCTACTACGACCAAACCTACAAATAAAAAAATATCAATTTTTTCCATGGCCATGCCGACCAATTTTTACTCGCGGACAATTTTCAGCATGCTAAAAAATACTCCTCGACCAAACTGAGGCCTCGAATATGCGGGAACTTCTCTCGAGCATGAAGGAGAGTTACATAGACCTCCTAGGACAACGTGTCAACCATGCTGCTAGCTTGAGTCGAGCGCAAACTCTTCTAAACTCGCAAATTAGGTCCCCGCAGTGGGATAGGCCCTTTAGAGATCCAAGATACAATACACTCTCAATGTCGATGGTGCGGTCATAAGTGATAGGAGGAGAATTAGGCCATTCGGCTCATCAAGTCTACTCTGCCATTCAATCATGGCTGATCTACCTTTCCTCCCGACCCCATTCTCCTGCCTTCTCCCCATAACCCCTGATGCATGTACTAATCAAGAATCTATCAATCACTGTCTTAAAAATATCCATTGACTCGGCCTCCACAGCCTTCCACAGGTTCACCACCCTCCGACAAAACGTAGAACTATGTGTTTATAAAGTACATGGAAGACTTGAGGTGTTCACCCAAGTGTTACTTACACAGGTATAGTGCTTTTTCTACTCAAGGCACACCCCAGCAGGACAGTGTAGACCTCCTGTGCACTTACGAGTTGTCCATGAGTCATTGCATCAAGCACATAGCTCACACTGAAAATCTCAGAGGCAGGATCAGTTTTCTGTTTCGAATTTGAGTCTACGAGGAATCTTACAAACACACAAGGCAGCATGGAGAACAGAAATTGTGACTCAGTGTTTTACTTAACACTGAGCTGATCACACAGCAAGCACAGAGGCACAGCTCAATTAACCTTAGATGACACTCCTGGTATATTCAAGATGGTCAAATCAAGGTTAACTGCTGAACGCATGCTATCCTAATACATCATCTTAACATAGTTATTTTTGGTGGACTGAAACAGCAGATATGCTTAAACAACATCAGTCTGAGTTATTAACAAGGTGAAATCTGACACCTTTCCACTATTATAGATGAACATCCTTTCAATTCGGTGTACACCCTGACCTAATTCTCATTCTACTAGATTGGAAAATTCCACTTACATATAATCTGACGTTAGATATCTTTTATTACAGTGCATTTCCATTTATGTCAGAAAAATGCAGTTGTCTGTTTATTTATAAAAGGCCTCGGAATTCAGCTCTGCAAACTGAACATTCTTTACAGCTTGTAAGACAGTCCTGTGTCCTACCATGTAAAGTATGGCACATGCTTCCTTTAACTATCACATTGTTCCCGGAATGCAATTACTTTGAACAGCAACCAGTCTCAGTACTAAAATAAGGACTTTGTTCTGTGGGCTATAATAACTGATATACAAACTAGTCTGATCTAATGACCTGAAGCAAGGTCTCGACCCAAACGTCACCCATTCCTTCTCTCCAGAGATGCTGCCTGTCCGGCTGAGTTACTCCAGCATTTTGTGTCTACCTCTGAGCTAATGAAAGGTCTTTGGCTTGAACCATTAACTACTTCTCTCTCTAGAATGCTGTCGGACCACTGAGTATTTCCAACACTATCTGTATGCATTTCTGGCTTTCAGATTCTGCAGTATTTGTGTTACTTTGACAAAAAACTATTTTCCCATTTTCTTATTTTATTTTAATAGTGACATCGCAAGGTGCCATTAAGATCATTGGGTCCATGCTGGTTTCCCAGGGAAATAACCCCATTAGTCCCATTGCCTGTCTCTTCATTTCTATGCAACTTGCAACTCAATCTTTCTCATGTCCAAAAAAGTCATTTTGTGATTCTTTCTTCAATTCAAATGGATATGCAGGGAAAGAAGAGATAGGGATTATCAGCTGATAGACAAAAGATGGTCTTGGCATCATATTCAGCATGGACATAGTGGACCAAATGGCCTGCTCTTCTGCTGTACTCTTCTATGTTCTACGTTCTAATGTAAACAAAGTGGTAATTTACAGTCACCAATTAACCTACCTGAGCATGTTTAGGATGTGGGAGGAAGGCAAGTGGGATAACTCTGCAGTCATGCAGGTAATATGCAAACCTTTTGATTGAACCCATTCCCTGGAGCTCTCCCTGGATGCATATGTTAAAAAATCCTGTTCAGTTGCGGGTAGGATTATAATATGAGCATTTATCCTGCATGTGACTGATTTATTAATAGTGTAGACGCGTAACATTTTTTTGATCAACAATATCTCATAAATGTATGGAGTGGAACAACATGGAAGGAGCTTTAAAAATGTTGCTGTGGTCACATATTTTTAAGTACCCTTAAGATTAATTTTTGTTAGTTTAATTACTGCTATCAAAAACTATAAAGCAAATTGCATTGCAATGGAAGAATGGATGCATTAAAATCAGATCATTTGGTCAGCAAATATAAACGTATTTTCTTCTATTGACAAGCCATTATATTCTTGGGGCATTTGGCTATGTGTCCCAGAAAATCACACCGACCAGCGATCCCCACACATTAACACTATCCTACACCCACTAGGGCCAATTTTTACATTTACTAAGCCAATTAACCAACAAACCTGTACGTCTTTGGAGTGTAGGAGGAAACCGAAGATCTCGGAGAAAACCCACGCAGGTCACGGGGAGAACGTACAAACTCCGTACAGACAACATCTGTAGTCGGGATCGAACCCGGGTCTCCTGCACTGCATTCGCTATAAGACAGCAACTCTACCGCTGCATCACTGGGTCCGCCCTTCAAGCAACATAAAACTAGCCCACCCAACTTAAGCAGCATAAAACCAGCCCACCCAAAACAATATCAAATTTAACATTTTGAGTGCATCTTAACGCTTATTTAAGTTCAAGGATGAGATATTTTCTGGCTGAAATTATGAATCCAATCAGTGGGGAAAGGAAGCAACAAAATCCATCACCGCCTTCCCAACCTGCCCGACCACCGAAGTAAATATGGGTCATATTACAAATAACCAAAGAAGGGCCAGAGATTGTAAGGAATTCATACCATTGCAGCTTTTCACTGAGTCAAGGCAGTCCTAAAACCATGGGGGGCATAACCGTAAAAGAAAACAAGATTCCTATTTATTAAGGATGGTTTTCATGTTTTGTTTAGTTTAGTTTAGTTTAGAGATACTGCTTGGAAACAGGACCTTACGCCCACTGAGTCTGTGCCAACCAGTAATTCCTGCAAGCTGACACTATCCTACACGCTGGGGATAATTTGCAATTTTACCTACAAATCTATGTCTTTGGAATGTAGGAGGAAACTGGAGAAAACCCACGCAGGTCACGGGGAGAACGTACAATCTCTATACAGACAACGCCCGTAGTCAGGATCGAACCCGGGTCTCTGGCGCTGTAAAGCAGCAACTCTACCGCTGCACCACCGTGTTCAGGACATCCGATGATTACAGCCAGCTGCCTCGCTGCCACAAAAAAAGTCATAAAACTAATAAGCAGAGCACGGGCCAGTAACAGAATAAACACATCATCAGCCCAGAGCCAGAAGAATGCAAGACTTAAGTTTCAGACTTTGTGGGCTGCACATAATTCCAATTGTAATGCTGGAGTCCTGTATACCAGCTGCAATGGTTTAGTTTAGTTTAGTTTATTATTGTCATGTGTACCGAGATACAGTGAAAAGCTTTTTTTGTTGCACGCTATCCAGTTAACGAAAAGACTATAAAGTGAAAATGAACCAAGGTGGATTGTGTCTGCAAAAAGGACAAATCAAGTCAAGTTAATTATGATCATAACAATCTATCTTAAACATTGGTAAAGTGATGGAAGGTGTCACCAACAGTGCTCACAAATGCTCAGCTTATATTTGACAAAAGATAGACACAAAAAGTTGGAGTAACTCAGCAGGTCAGGCAGCATCTCTGGAACAAAATAGGTGACATTTCAGGTCGAGACCCTTCTTACCTACACATTATGTTTGACAAATAAATGCTCATAGACAATAGACAATAGAAAATAGACAATAGGTGCAGGAGTAGGCCATTCAGCCCTTCGAGCCAGCACCGCCATTCAATGTGATCATGGCTGATCATCCCCAAGGTGTGTAGGAAGGAACTGCAGATGCTGGTTTGTCTGGTGTGTTCACACCAAGACTTTACTGCTGCTTTGTTACCAACGCAGACAAAAGAGCTGAATTCCATGGGTGAGGTGAATGCAACTTAACCTTGATGTGCAGGACAGCATTTCACCAAGTGTAGCATTAAAGTGCCCAGTGGATATCAGGAGAAAAACACTGCACTGTTTGCAGCGACATCTTGCACAAAGGAAGAACGGCTGTGGATATTGGAGATCGATCATCACAACGCCTACAATCTCCCTTGGGGGAGTGTCCCAGGCCCAAGACCTTCAGCTGTGTACCATAGAGATGGTTCTTATTCTAACCACACATTGTTCCCGGAATATCATGAATTACACATGGATATGGACAATTACTAAACACACACATCTCATGTATCGTACGCTCCAACTGCTCTGCACATATGTCCATATGTTTTACATATATACATTACATAATACAGAAAACTGGACTCATCTTTTTGAACTGGAGGAGTGATTCACAATTTCACATTATATCATACAGATTTCCTCAATCGCTTTCATCTGCTCAAAGGAACTTAAATTAGTGATGTGGCATCCAGATCTTGACAAAGAATGTGTTATTTATTAACTGAGTTAAGTAAAATTTGGTTGTCATCTTTTATCCATGGTCTCCATTGGATCGAATTCTGGAATTACACTTATAATCATATCATTTTCCATTATTTTTCTATCGTGCGGGAATTAAGTGATTTATGCCTGTTCTTTGGGATGTCTGGTTTACCATGTTCAGCTCTGTAAAAGTACCTTTGCTGGTTTGTCTCGGCTGTCTTGACAGACAGTACACTTGCCTGGGAACTCTTCATTATCTTTATCTAATCCTCAACCAATAACCAAAACTACTGGCAATTGCCTTCATGTCTCTGCTACCAGAAAATGCAATGTGAACCCACTCCATCTGACACAATTTTAACTATAGTTTACTCTCCTGACTTAACGTCTGGATATTTGCCTGGTTTATTCCATTCTTTTAGTTTCTCCACGTGCTTATTTGAGAACATGATCTTGTTCATGTCCTCTTGTCTATCTCCACTGCTGTTACTGAGAAAACAAGTGCAATTTTCATTGTGTGGATCATGCTGTGTCTGAATTCCCATAAGGTAACCTTGACAACATATTTGCAATTGTTTTCAAGTTCTACCTTAGACTGCATAATCATATGGAGATAAAAGAATGATGCATTATTGAATTCTCGATACAAGCATTGTCAGTACAGGCAGTCCCCAGGTAACAAATGGGTGCCGTATTTACAGATGATCTTAAGCCGGAAAATACATAAATATCACTCAATATGGCAACTGTACTTCCACAGTCTAGCAATGATAAGAAAATATAATTACGAAAAGGGAGAGGTAACGAGTTATGCCGTTCATTGAAGTGAACGTACATCTGTATATAAACTGCAGATGTTGGTTTACAAAAGATCCCAATAACTGCTGGAATAATTCAGCCAGTCAGGCAGCATCCCTGGAAGGTGTTGGTTTGAGTCGGGGCCCGTCTTCAGACCAATTGTGGTAGGAGGAAGAAAGCTTGAAAAGACATGGAGGTGGAACAAAGCCAGGTGAGTGATGGTTGGGTACAGGTGAGGAAGAAACATAGAAACATAGACAATAGGTGCAGGAGTAGGCCATTCGGCCCATCGAGCCAGCACCGCCATTCAATATGATCATGGCTGATCATCCAACTCAGTATCCTGTACCTGCCTTCTCTCCATACCCCCTGATCCCTTTAGCCACAAGGGCCACATCTAACTCCCTCTTAAATATAGCCAATGAACTGGCCTCAACTACATTATGTGGCAGAGAATTCCAGAGATTCACCACTCTCTGTGTAAAAAATGTTTTTCTCATCTCAGTCCTAAAAGATTTCCCCTTTATACTTAAACTGTGACCCCTTGTTCTGGAATTCCCCAACATCGGGAACAATCTTCCTGCATCTAGCCTGTCCAACCCCTTAAGAATTTTGTAAGTTTCTATAAGATCCCCCCTCAATCTTCTAAATTCTAGCAAGTACAAGCCAAGTCTATCCAGTCTTTCTTCATATGAAAGTCCTGACATCCCAGGAATCAGTCTGGTGAACCTTCTCTGTACTCCCTCTATGGCAAGAATGTCTTTCCTCAGATTAGGAGACCAAAACTGTACGCAATACTCCAGGTGTGGTCTCACCAAGACCCTGTACAACTGCAGTAGAACCTCCCTGCTCCTATACTCAAGTCCTTTTACTATGAATGCTAACATACCATTCGCTTTCTTCACTGCCTGCTGCACCTGCATGCCTAATTTAAATGACTGGTGTACCATGACACCCAGGTCTCGTTGCATCTCTCCTTTTCCTAATCGGCCACCATTCAGATAATATTGGCATAAAGGGTTTATTGGCAGAGATAATTAGAAGACAAAAGGCTGTAAGATACAGAAGAGAAGGGGAATGAAATGTCCTAAGTGATATATGTGAAAGGGGAGGGGGGAAGGGGGGTAGGATAGTGGGAGAAATGGGTGTATGTTTGGTTCAAACATAGGGAAAAAAGGGGGGAGAAAAGGGGTTAAAAAGGGAGAGGGGGGATAGGGGCTAAAATTGGAAGATTCAATGTTCATACCATTAAGTTGCTACGCATGCAAAATATGAGGTGCTGTCCCTCCAGTTTCTGTGTGGCCTCTATCTGGCTACGAGGGGGGGGGGGGGGGGGGGGGCCAGGACAGAAAGGTCAGTATGGGAAGAGGAGTTAAAATGGTTAGCAACATAAGAGTCAAGGTGGGTGAAAAACTCTCCAGCCCTTTGACTCTCAACATAGGAGCCCCCCAAGGGTGCGTTCTGTCACCCCAGCTCTTCTCACTTTACACCAACAACCTCACATTCCAATGCAGCTCAGTTAAAATTTTTAAATATGCAGACGACACAACAATAATTGGCCTTATCTCAGACAACAAAGAATCACAATACCATCTAACAGTCGATAGCGCAGTCAAATGGTGCGCAGACAACAACCTCCAGCTTAATACTTCAAAAACCTTAGAAATCATCATAGATTTTAGACGCAATCAAAACCACAAACCCCCGGTCCATGTCAACTCTCACCCCATAACCTCCACGAACTCATTTAAGTTTCTAGGCACCTATATCTCCAATAATCTAAAATGGCACATCAATGCAGACCACGTCATCAAGAAAGGTCAACAACGTCTATATTTCCTCAGACAGCTCAAAAAGTTCAGAGTTGATAAACACCTCCTGGTCCGTTTCTATCAATCAATCATTGAAAGCATCATCACCTCCTCAATCACAGTCTGGTACGGTAACACCAATAGTCACTCACTACACAGAATACAACGCATTGTCTCCAAGGCCTCCAGGATCATCAACTCCCTCCTCCCCTCAATCCATTCCAGTTATCTCCAACGTACCTCACAACGGGCAAAAAAGATCATCTCGGACCACTCCCATCCAGCAAATCACCTTTTTCAGTCTCTCCCTTCGGGGAGGCGCCTCAGGTCACTTGCTACTAAAACCACCCGCTTTAAAAACAGTTTCTTCCCCTCAGCAATAAGAACTCTCAATTCCGTCCAATAATCAGACAATAATATGACTTTTGATGTATACAGTGTCTTGTCTATGGTCTTTGTTTGTTCTTTTGCACTATGTATTGTTGGTGAGATTTGTGATTTGTGATGTGGTATGGATGCACTTTATTACGGTGATCTGTGTTATTAGTGGTATGTAACAAAAGCAGTGTACCATCATGAGGAGGAGGAGCCATCTTGGTGAACGGCTGCTAGCCAGCAGCCGTCCGTTTTAAATCCGGTTTTTTTATAGTTTTTAGTGAGTCCTGTTTTTTGTTTGTTGGGGATATGGTCTTTTTAATGTGGGGGGTAGGTGTAAACTTAATTTCTAGGTCCCTACCTGGTCGGTGAGGCAGCTTCTTCTCCGGGCTGCCCGTCGATCCGTCCTCGTGGCCTACCTGCGGGCTTGGAGAGCCGTTTCCTGGCGGGAACCGCCCAGCACCTTGGCCTCGGCGGCGGCACAGCATTGGAGCGCTATCGCGGAGCGGAGCGGGCGATGCCTTGCCTGGGTCGCCGCGCTGGAGCGACGCGCTGGAGCTCTGGCGAGCTGGACCGCCGAGAGCAACAACTCCGGGCTGCGGGTCTGCGGAGCGGAGAGGCGGCGCCGACTTTGTCATCTGGAGCCTGGGAGCTCCAAACCGGCGCGGCCTTGTCGGCTTCGGCAGCCGCGGGCTCCAACCAAGAAGCGGCCGTTCCAGGTGGCCCAGCCGCCGAAAGGACTCTCCCGACGCCGGGGCAAGACCACCCGGTGAGAACGGCCAGGGACATCGGGCCTCCGTAGAGGCAATTGCGGTGGCCTCAATAGGCCTGACTTTGGGGGTGAACATGGGGTGGGGACTGGACATTGTGCCTTCCCCCACAGTGCTATCCACTGTGGGGGGATGATTTTTTTGTCTATTTGTAGTCTTGTAGGTCTGTGTCCAAGATGGCTGCCGTGAAGAGAGAGTGGACGCTGGCGCGCTTTGGCTGCCGCTGCTCCCTCTTCACACTGTGTTTTTGATTTTCTGTTTTTGGATTGAATCCTGTTTTTAAATTGTGTCTCTGTGATGTCTTTATTGTTATATTCCGATTATATGTTATTCCGATATACTATGTAAGGTGTCCTTGAGATGTTTGAAAGGCGCCCATTAAATAAAATTTATTATTATTATTATGTACCGAACCCAAATACCACCAACCCTGGTTGCGTGGCAATTAAAGATTCTATTCTATTCTATTCTAACTGGGAGATCCAGCAGACCTAGGCTGACCAAGTGCAAGTGATCAGCGAAACCTAGTCTATTCTTGGTCTCATCAATGTAAATCATAATCATACTTTATTAGCCAAGTATGCTTTGCAACATACGAGGAGTTTGATTTACCATACAGTCATACTGTCACAGTCTGCCCTCTCCTCATTCTCATCCACTTCACCTGCCTGCCTGCCACAAGTTCGTTACCAACTATACCTACTAGATGTGGCCCTTGTGGCTAAGGGGATCAGAGGGTATGGAGAGAAGGCAGGTACGGGATACTGAGTTGGATGATCAGCCATGATCATATTGAATGGCGGTGCAGGCTCGAAGGGCCGAATGGCCTACTCCTGCACCTAATTTCTATGTTTCTATGTTTCTATGTTTCCCCTCTCATCAGCCCAACTCTCCTCACCTGTTGCACTCAGTTGCCTCTGATCACCAATTAACCCGGTATATAGACTCTCCTCACCGTTCACACAGTGCCAGATTGTTCTCAGCATTCATGCAAGACTCTCCAGCGATTTCCCAACTTCCTGCCTGGCTTCGACTCTCCTTTCGTCTGTCCCTCGCTGGTTTGTTTGCATCGTGTGTTGGATCTCCTGGTGACCGGACCTTCCGCTACCCCGACTACGTCTCCTGCCTGCCCCTCTTCGGAACCCTCGCTCAATCCTGAGCCTCTGTGTGAGTACGGTGTACCCATTCCTGTGTTACTACTCTGTGTTACAGTATTGTAATAAAGTTCGTTACCAACTATACCTGCCTGATTCTGTGCTGCTATTGGGTCCAAGCTATACCCGTTACAGTACAATCTGGCCAACAATGGACTCAGCGCACACAACGTCTCCGTCAAACCGCTTCGAGAGGATTGAGCACACGCTCCTGCAGCACGAAGCTATGCTCACTGCCTCCAACTCCGAGGTTCGACAGGCTGTGTCAAACCAGGAGCAAGCATTGGTTGCATTAGCCACCCAGGTCCAACAGCTGACGACCACCCTCGCCCAGGCTACACCCCATGCTTCGCCTCCGGCTCCGACAGCACCAGCTCCCGGTCCGCCCGGACCATCACCTGAGCCCCGGGTGGGAACCCCGGAGCACTACGCTGGAGACCCGGAGGGCTGCAACCCATTCATCACGAACTGTTCCATTCTCTTCGCCCTACAGCCCTACACCTTCGCCCAGGAAACGGCGAGAGTGGCGTTTACCATTAATCACCTAACTGGCAGAGCTCGGCTGTGGGGAACGGCTGAATGGGAGCGACGCACGCTGGCTCGCTCCACTTTACAGGCCTTCACCGCGGAGCTTCGCAAGGTGTTCGGTGAGGTTTCGATCGGGCTGGATGCTGCGGGAGGTCTGCTGGGGTTGAGCCAGGGGAACCAGAGCGTCGCTGACTTCGCCATCGACTTTCGCACCAGGGCCCGTCAGAGTGATTGGAACGCCCCGGCCCAGTGTGACACTTTCTTGCTGGGCTTGAATGACTATATCAAGGATGAGTTGGTGTCCCACGACCTTCCTTCTTCTCTGGATGGGCTTATCGAGCTAACGACCCGTCTGGACCGACGCATCCTGGCGAGACATCGGGAGAGGCGACAGGGACAGGCAGACCGCCAGCTATCCACCCAAGCTCGTTTTCCTCCGGAGACTGGACTACCCTCGTCGAGGCAACCCGAACCCATGCAGGTGGGTCGCACCAGTCTCACCCCCGGGGAATGTCGGCGTCGGGGGAACCTCTGTCTCTACTGTGGCCTGGCGGGTCATTACATCTCCAAGTGTCCAGTAAAAGGCCAGACTCACCAGTAGCGGAGGAATTACTGGTGAGTCGAACCTCTGAACTTTCCTCTGCCCGACGCCCTCTTTGTCATGCCCGTCTGCTGTTGTCTGATGGTTCTCACACCCTCGCCACCTTCATAGACTCTGGTTGTGACATTAATCTTATGGACAAGGAACTAGCCCGCCAGCTTGGCATCAGTTGTGTTCCCCTGCTAGAACCTGTTCCCGCCAACGCCCTCGACGGCCATCTCCTGGGGACTGTTTCTCACCAGACGGTCCCAGTGCGCATGCTCCTGTCTGGTAATCACCATGAGACCATCCAGTTCCACATCCTGCAGTCTCCCCGTCTTCCCCTCATCCTGGGTTACCCCTGGCTTCGGCGACACAACCCCAACATCGACTGGAGGACGGGGGTCATCTTGGGTTGGAGCCCTTCCTGCCACCAAGTGTGCCTGAAGCATGCCTCAGCTCCTCAACCGGCCACCTGCTCCAGTTCTGCTCCAGATCTGACGGGGTTCCCAGCCGAGTACCATGACTTTGGGGAGGTTTTTAGCAAGTCTACGGCCACCTCCATTCCTCCTCATCGGCCCCACGACTGCGCCATAGACCTCCTGCCTGGTTCCGCTCCTCCTAGGGGTCGCCTTTACTCCCTGTCCGCCCCTGAGAGAGGTGCCATGTAGAAATACATAAACGACTCCTTGGCTGCTGGTCTCATCCGTCCCTCCTCGTCTCCTGCTGGGGCTGGGTTTCATCTTCGTGGAGAAGAAGGACAAATATCTGCGTCCCTGCATAGATTACCGGGGGCTCAACGGCATCACGGTGAAGAATCGCTACCCTCTCCCACT
Source organism: Amblyraja radiata (assembly GCF_010909765.2). Taxonomy (NCBI): domain Eukaryota; kingdom Metazoa; phylum Chordata; class Chondrichthyes; order Rajiformes; family Rajidae; genus Amblyraja; species Amblyraja radiata. The sequence goes on from NC_045968.1 coordinate 22,848,173, forward strand.
CATCTCCTCTGCTTTCGAGCTCCTGGAGGGGGCCACCATCTTTTCGAAGTTGGATTTACGCAACATCTACCACTTGGTCCGCATCCATATAACCATATAACCATATAACAATTACAGCACGGAAACAGGCCATCTCGGCCCTACAAGTCCGTGCCGAACAACTTTTTTCCCTTAGTCCCACCTGCCTGCACTCGTACCATAACCCTCCATTCCCTTCTCATCCATATGCCTATCCAATTTATTTTTAAATGATACCAATGAACCTGCCGCCACCACATCCACTGGAAGCTCATTCCACACCGCTACCACTCTCTGAGTAAAGAAGTTCCCCTTCATGTTACCCCTAAACTTCTGTCCCTTATTTCTGAAGTCATGTCCTCTTGTTTGAATCTTCCCTATTCTCAAAGGGAAAAGCTGTATCACGTCAACTCTGTCTATCCCTCTCATCATTTTAAAGACCTCTATCAAGTCCCCCCCTTAACCTTCTGCGCTCCAGAGAATAAAGACCTAACTTATTCAACCTATCTCTGTAACTTAGTTGTTGAAACCCAGGCAACATTCTAGTAAATCTCCTCTGTACTCTCTCTATTTTGTTGACATCCTTCCTATAATTGGGCGACCAAAATTGTACACCATACTCCAGATTTGGTCTCACCAATGCCTTGTACAATTTTAACATTACATCCCAGCTTCTATACTCAATGCTCTGATTTATAAAGGCTAGCATACCAAAAGCTTTCTTTACCACCCTATCTATATGAGATTCCACCTTCAAGGAACTATGCACGGTTATTCCCAGATCCCTCTGTTCAACTGTATTCTTCAATTCTTCATGTACGTCCTCCATCAAAGAGGGAGATGAGTGGAAGACCGCCTTCAACACTCCCACGGGACATTATGACATTATGAATACCTGGTGATGCCCTTTGGCCTCACCAACGCCTTGGCAGTCTTCCAGGCTTTGGTCAATGACGTTCTCAGAGACATGTTGAACAAGTACATGTTCGTCTATATTGATGACATCCTCATCTTTTCACGGACCAAGGAGGAACACGTACACCACGTCCAGGCAGTTCTACATCGGCTCCTGGAGAACTCGCTCTTAGTTAAAGCTGAGAAGTGCGAGTTTCACTCCCCGTCAGTCTCCTTCCTAGGATACATCATTGGCCAAGGGAACATCAAGATGGACCCCGCCAAGGTCTCTGCTGTCACCACCTGGCCTGTTCCTGACTCCCGCAAGCAGCTCCAAAGGTTCCTGGGGTTCGCCAATTTTTACCGACGGTTCATCCGTGGCTACAGTACTGTGGCCGCACCCCTCACGGCACTCACCTCCTCCAAGGTTCCGTTCCGGTGGTCTGCCGCGGCCGACGAAGCTTTTCAGACACTCAAGACACGGTTTACATCGGCCCCCATCCTCCAAGTTCCGGACTCAGAGAGACAGTTTGTGGTGGAGGTGGACGCCTCCGACGTGGGGGCGTGAGCTGTTCTGTCCCAGTGGGCTGCCGGGGACCAGAAGCTCCATCCATGCGCCTTCTTCTCCCGAAGCCTGACCCCTGCTGAGAGGAATTATGACATTGGCAACCGAGAACTGTTGGCGGTTAAATTGGCGTTGGAGGAATGGCGTCACTGGCTGGAGGGAACCGAGCAGCCTTTCTTGGTTTGGACTGACCACAAGAACCTTGAATACCTCCAGTCAGCCAAGAGGCTCAACTCTCGTCAGGCCTGCTGGTCTCTCTTCCTCACCCGCTTCAACTTCTCCCTCTCCTACCGACCTGGGTCCCGCAACGTGAAGCCTGATGCCCTCTCTCGACAGTTCTTGGTGAAGGAGGAGCCTGCCTCTGGTCCCAACAGCATCCTCCCGTCCTCGCACAGGGTTGCCTCCCTCACCTGGGAAGTGGAGGAGAGGATCAAGGCAGCCTTGGAGAACCAGCCGGGACCCAGCGCATGCCCTCCTGATCGCCTGTTTGTGGTTTCTGCCCTGCGGTCCGACGTCCTTCAGTGGGCCCACAGCTCTCGACTCACCTGTCATCCCAGCATTCAGCGGACCAAGGAGATGGTGCTACGGAGGTTCTGGTGGGCATCGCTGGAGAAGGACACTCGGGAGTTTGTCAACGCCTGTCCCGTTTGCAACCAGCACAAGGTCTCACACCAAGCTCCTGCGGGTCATCTGCTTCCACTGCCTGTACCCCATCGACCATGGTCCCACATCTCCCTGGACTTCGTTACCGGCCTGCCCCCATCCAGTGGTCACACCACCATCCTGACCGTGGTCGATAGATTTAGCAAGATAGCTCACTTCGTGCCCCTGCCCACGCTTCCGTCAGCCAAGGAGACTGCCGAGCTCATGTTACTCCACATCTTCAGGCTCCATGGTCTCCCCGTCGATGTGGTCTCCGACCGGGGACCCCAGTTTGCCTCTGTTCTGGAGGGAGTTCTGCACACTTGTGGGGGCCACCGTGAGTCTGACGTCCGGATTTCATCCCCAGTCCAACGGCCAAACTGAAAGGAAGAATCAGGAGATGGAGACGGCGCTGCGGTGTATGGTGTCCAAGCATCCCTCCTCCTGGTCCCAGCAGTTGTTGTGGGTGGAGTACGCCCACAACACCCTGACAAGCTCGGCCACTGGGCTCTCCCCTTTCCAGTGTGCCTACGGGTTCCAGCCTCCACTGTTCCCGGCGCTGGAGAAAGAGGTTTCCTGCCCGTCTGTCCAGGCCTTCATTCGTCGCTGCCGCAGGATGTGGACCCAAGCCAGGGCGGCTCTTCTCCGCTCCGTGGACCGTTACGACACGGCTGCCAACCGTCACCGCACCCAGGCCCCCACCTACCTCGCGGGCCAGAAGGTGTGGCTGTCAACCCGGGACCTTCCCTTGAGGGTGGAGTCCAAGAAGTTGGCACCCAAGTTCATCGGTCCCTTTGAGATCCAGAAGGTCATCAACCCAGCGGCGGTGAGGCTCAAGTTGCCTCGTTCCATGCGGGTCCATCCTACGTTTCACGTGTCCAGAGTAAAGCCAATCCGGGAGAGCTCCCTGGTCCCCGCAGTCCCTCCTCCTCCACCTCCTCGATGGAGGCCCCGCCTTTACGGTGCACCGCCTCCTGTGCTCCCGCCGTCGCGGGAGGGGTCTCCAATACCTGGTCGATTGGGAGGGTTACGGTCCAGAGGAGAGGTCCTGGGTTCCTGCTCGACACATCCTGGACGCCTCCCTCATCAGGGAGTTTCACCAGCGTCATCCCGACCAGCCGTCCAAGTCCGCCACTCCTAGAGGGGTCGCCGCCCCTGAGACTCTGTCCCCTCTTCCGTCTGAGGCGCCCAGTGACGACGAGACGAAGCTTTCCTCTGATGCTATGGAGGAGGATGCGGACATGGATGTCTCGGAAGAAAATTAGCCCTCCTCTGGTCCCCCTCCTCCCACCCAACTCTGCGTGGGATTGGGTTTATTTTCTTTATTGTTTTTTTTGTTTTTGTTTTGGGACGTCAGGAGCCGTCCCTTGAGGGGGGGGTTCTGTCACAGTCTGCCCTCTCCTCATTCTCATCCACTTCACCTGCCTGCCTGCCACTCCCCTCTCATCAGCCCAACTCTCCTCACCTGTTGCACTCAGTTGCCTCTGATCACCAATTAACTCGGTATATAGACTCTCCTCACCGTTCACACAGTGCCAGATTGTTCTTAGCATTCATGCAAGACTCTCCAGCGATTTCCCGACTTCCTGCCTGGCTTCGACTCTCCTTTCGTCTGTCCCTCGCTGGTTTGTTTGCATTGTTTGCATCTCCTGGTGAATGGACCTTCCGCTACCCCGATTACGTCTCCTGCCTGCCCCTCTTCGGAACCCTCGCTCAATCCTGAGCCTCTGTGTGAGTACGGTGTACCCATTCCTGTGTTACTACTCTGTGTTACAGTATCGTAATAAAGTTCGTTACCAACTATACCTGCCTGATTCTGTGCTGCTATTGGGTCCAAGCTATACCCGTTACACATACCAATAAAAAGTAGCAAAACACATAAAATACATTTTTACATAAACATCCACCAGTGACTCCTCCACATTCCTCACAAAGTTCAATCTCTTCGCTTCTTTGTTCTCCCATGGTCGGGTGCCTTGAGCCTTCCGTTGATGGGACGATCTCCATAGATTTGCCATGATTGTCACCGGCTTCGATATGGCGTGGACTTCTTCTCTGAATAAATCTGGTGACTGCTATCACTTTGGCTCTCTTCTTTAGAATTGCAAGCTGGGACGTGCCAGCAGTGGATGATTTCCACTACATCTTCACAAGCAATTTGCCTCAATCACACCCAAGTGCTTTGGATTCTGCTCTGGAATGTTAATCTTCACTATTGCTCTATGATTGCAAACTGCCATCATACTTTCACCTTGGATAGGACAAACCTTTTTTTCCGCACTGGTTTAGCATTTATCAAGGCAATTTCCAATGATATTACAATTTACGTATAAGATAAAATATGAGATTCTGTGTTTTTAGCTATTTCAAATGAATTTGTTCATACATTACTCTGTAAATAAACGTGTTAATCAGTGAGCAATTCAAAAACATCATCAAAGTTTCTTTGTCAAGACAGATGAGCCAATATACTCACTGACAATCCTGCATGACTTGTGATTCCTATTTTCCAATTTTATACCTATCCCCAATTTCAGAAGGTTTTGATTTAAATGATAACAGTTGTACCATTTTGCTGAAGTAAACATATTTTGCTTTCTGTTTCAAGTTTTCATAATAGCTTCTTTATGTTAGTTTCAAGTATAGTTTTGCGCAGCTGAATTCTCACCATTACTATCCAATTTCGGCTGGGTTATTTGCTCTGAAAAACATTTCTACCCATTCTATGGATGAACAATCAGGCTCATATACCTGATCATGCACAACAAGACAGTCAACTTAATCAGCTCTGATCTGAACATTATTTCATCTTCTTATCATACTGTTTTCAGCCCCCCCCCACTTTTATGGCTAGACATGTTTCAGTGTCTCTGGCTTTGGACGAGGAATTGCTGTGCTCTGAGCAACCTGGTCGTGGGTGTTGGAAGCAGAAGCAGCGGCGGGGCTGATGCAGACAGGGAGCCGGGGCTGGTGAGTGTTTACGCCACTTGCCGCAACTCCGACCATGGAGCAGCCTCAGTGCAAGAGTCCCGGGCCGTCGGAGGTGGCCGGGCCTCGGGTTGAAGGTGAGGAGGAAGCATTGCGCCGCTGCCATGAGAGTCTCTGCGCCGAATTCGCCCTGGTGACCGGCATGGACCAGGCTGAGGCTCGGTGCATCCTGGAGGACAACCAGTGGCTGCTGGAAGCAGGTACCAAGCACTGGGTAGAAGCGGTGGACGTTAGTGGCCTTCAAATGGGGGTGTTTGGAGAAAGCATCCTGCTTGTCTGCTAGATTTTCACTCTTACTCTAACTGCAGGACAAATGTTCCCGATGTTAGGGGAGTCCAGAACCAGGGGTCACAGTTTAAGAATAAGGGTAGGCCATTTAGGACTGAGATGAGGACAAACTTTCTTCACTCAGAGAGTTGTGAATCTGTGGAATTCTCTGCCACAGAAGGCAGTGGAGGCCAATTCACTGGATGTATTCAAGAGAGAGTTATATCCCCCCCACATTTTGAGGTGGGGGATGGCCTGTATTATTATCTCCCAGTTTTTGAACGTCGAGCAATTACATAATAATAATCACCTTCTGCTATCTCTCATGTAGGCCCTACATTATCTTAAAAATACTTCAAACAAAAAACAGTCTACAATACTTCTACAATGCACTAAAACATTTGTCAGTAAATCATGTCCAGTAAGAGAATATACATGGCCAGCTTCCCCAATGGATAAATTCACTCTTTCAAGTGCAATGTTGAATTTTATACCACAGAAGTTCAAACCTAGACTACATTAGATAGCCTTTATTGTCATTCAGACCAAAGTCTGAACGAAATTGAAGCAGTCATACATACAATACAATACAATAAAAAACAACAATAAACACATATCAACATCCACCACAGTGAGTCCACCCAACATCTCCTCACTGTGATGGAGGCAAAAGTCTTAGGTCTCCAGTCTCTTCCCTCCTCTTCTCCTTCTGCGCTGAGGCGATACCCCCCCGGGCGATGTTACAACTGTCCCGCGGCTCAAACACCGCGGCCCGGGGTGGTCGAAGCTGCCGCTCACCAGTCCTGCTGACGCAGCCGCTGGCCCGCGGCCGAACCCCGGACTCAGGCCACCGCCGCCAGACACCGTGCAAGCCACCGGAGCATCGTTCCAGCCCCGAGCCGGATCGCCCTCACGTGAGTGCCGTTACCGTCTCAGCCTCGGGCTGGGCCGCCCCGACCGGGCGCCGCTCCTCCCTCGGGCTGGGCCGCCCCGACCAGGCACCGCTCCTCCCTCGGGCTGGGCCGCCCCGACTGGGCGCCGCTCCTCCCTCGGGCTGGGCCGCCCCGACTGGGCGCCGCTTCTCCCTCGGGCTGGGCCGCCCCGACCGGGCGCCGCTCCTCCCTCGGGCTGGGAACGCCGTACCTCCCCGAGCTCGGCCACTCCGACGGGAGCACCGTTCCTTCCTCGGGCCGGCCGTCCTCACGGTAGCGTCACAGCCCCTCACGGAAGCCCTATTCCAGCCCCGAGCCGGGCCGTCCTCACGGGAGCGAGCTCAGTGCGAGTCCTGGCGGGCTCTGCCTCCTGAGCCTCGAGGTCGCCAGCTCCGCCATTAGGCCTCAGCGCAGACGGAGGCAGAGAAGGGGAATACGACATAAAAGTCGCATTCCCCCGCAGGGAGAGACAGCAAGCCCCGTTTCAACCCCCCCCCCCCCAAACAGAAACTAAAAACCAAAACTAGACTAACCAAAACGAAAATAAACAACCCAAAAAACACAAAACAAACAGAACTGCCGGAGAGCCGCTGCAGCCAGAGCCGCGCCGCCACTAGGAGCCTCGCCGCCACTAGGAGCCTCCTCCCTCGGGCTGGGCCGCCCCGACTGGGCGCCGCTTCTCCCTCGGGCTGGGCCGCCCCGACCGAGGAAGGACTATTGCCCAAGACTGCTGAACACAGTAAAGGGTGTCATTTTATTAGAAAGTGATAGAGGTAGAGACAAAAGGTATGGAGATAGAGAGTGAGAGAAGCAATTGACATTCAAAGAGACAGAGAAAGAGCAGGTGAGAGGCGGTGATGCAGAACTGAGACAGAAGGCAGATGCAAAGAAAGAGAGACAGAGACACTCCATGACAGAGGTGATCTCTTTTTTCATTCAATTTTTAATAGTTCAAAATAATGTTTCCAATCACGAGTGAAAGGTCCACTGAATGTTGCTCTTGGGTTTGAATGCAAAATAACAAGAATGACTTTTGGCCTCCTTTGTTTTCTGATAGTTCCATGCTGTCTTCCCACAAAAAGACAGATGACGAGTTTGGTGCCTGTTATTGCTATGTCTATTGAAGTGTCTGGAGCAGGGAAAGGAAAGTGATAATTGAGGGGATGTTTTTTAAAGAAAAAAATAGAAATATCCAAGAGCAAGTAAACATGCTAAGTAATTAATTCAAAATCTAACCACATTACATTGTCAAAAAGGAATAAAACGCCACTTGATCAAATTGCAGTGAAAAGCTCCACTCAGCAATATATGAATCGCTGTATTCCTCAACAGATGGCTGGTTCTAATGTGTATTTATGGTTGTTGCCTGATATGCATACAGCTGCCAATGGGGACTAATTTGATGCCTGCAAGAAATGAGTGAGTCATAATAAAATAAAGATCAGTTAGTTGGACTAAAGGCGTTACTGCAGGCTGCTCTGGCAACAATTGGTTAATGAGTTATCTGAAGCTCTTTGTGTTGTTTAATCTAGTCTTCATCCTCAAATGAATAAAAGTGGCTATTGTGTGACAAAAGATGAAAAAGTCTTACAACAGAAGTACTTAGTAAAGGGCCTGTCCCACTTATGTGATTTTTTCGGCGACTGTCATAATCATAATCATAAACCCGTCATAATCGCAGCAGGTCGCCAAAAATTTTCAACATGTTGAAAATCCAGCGGCAAACAGAAAAAGATATGACTCTTTGGGCGACTACTCACGACCATGCAGGCGACATGTCGCGGGGTGACGCCTGTATGGTCGTGAATAGTCGCCCAAAGAGTCGTACCTTTTTCTGGTCGCCGCTGGATTTTCAACATGTTGAAATTTTTCGCCGATCTGCTGCAACTAAGACGGGTGCGGGCAAGTCGACGAAAAAATTGCGTAAGTGGGACAGGCCCTTACGAGCAAGGAAAACAAGCTTGACTAGCTTTTCTCAGAAGAACAAAGGGCAGGAAGAGTTCAATAATTCACAGTCAGTCAGGTTTCTACCAAAAATTAGTTTGGCTAAAAATATCAGTGGAAATATTACAGCCACAATATATAAATTACATTCGAATTGAAGTAGAAATCATCTGTCGATGGAACTGAGTGATGTGGCATGTTAGTCTGATCTATTTCTAATTCTGAGTTTGACCTTAAATCCAGGTAAATCCAATGGGATAAAAGGGTCACTATTAAAATTTCAAAGTGAACAGAGTTTATAGAAAGATCAGTTCTGCTGGGAGATGAACCCGTGGCTAAAGGAAAAGAAATGTCAGTGAAGATTGACCGCATCAGATTCTGCGTTAGTTCTGGTTTTAGTTTTTAATTTTAGATTTAGTTTTTGAGATACGTGTGGAAACAGGCTCTTCGGCCCACCAAGACAATTACAACCAGTTATCACCCATACACTAGTTCTAACCTACACATTACAGAAAATTTAAGAAGCCAATTAACCTACAAACCTCCGCATCTGTAAGGCAGCAGCTCTACCGCTGCGCTGCTGGGCAAGTGAATAATGGCTCCTAGCTAGCATGATATTTGAAAAGCTAAAGTCCTTGGGAACAATTCCAGAACACCTGGTCCAGTGCAAGTACTGGAACGAAGGTGTTCCCTCTATACAGACATGTGAATTAGAGAATCATAGAATGGTTACAGCACAAAAAGAGGTAATTTAGCTCATTGTGTCCACACCAACACAGCAAAATCAGGAGCATGAGCTATCAGCTCCTCAAGTGTGTTCTGCCATTCAACATGATCATGGCTCATATGTTTATAACCCGGCATTCCTGTTAACCTCATAACCTATCATCTCCTTATTTATCATGAATATACCTGGTTCTTTCTTAAATACATTTAACGACTTACTTCCACCATGCTTTAAGGAAGAGGGTTCCAAAGATTCACAGTGCTGAGAGAAAAAAAAAAAAAAATCATCTCTATCACATGTGGTGACCCCTTAGTTTTGAACAGTGGTCCTTAGTTCTACATCCTCTGCACCTCCATTCTATCAGTATCCCTCTGGATAATAAATTGTCTTTCTATCAAATCCAGTCCCCACATACAAACAATCCTAGAAAATCAATCCTAGAAAATCTTTAAAGTATTACTTATGCTCCAATTCGAGTTTTGTCAGTCCAGAACAGGAGGCTGGGGTCAATAAAGTACAATGACAGAATGAGGAATGTGGGCTGAATACCACGGTACTGTGGACTTGTTTCAGCCCTCATAGAGGTGATTCATTTAGCTTCTAAGGAAAATGTAAAAGTCACAGAAATATTTATTTCTGAGGAAAGAAACAAAATTGGAATATGTGTTTCAACAACTAATGTAACAGTACTCACAAGTTTTATGTTTTACTGTTAAAACGGCCGAACATTTACTACACTGATGAGTGTTATGTACATGAAATACACCTAGTCCAATAGGTTCCACATCCCAAGGCTCTCACATAGCAAGGCATCATCACCCAGATGTAGGATGACCCATCTTAAAAATATCAAGATGCAAGATGGGTTTCAAATTACCCATGAATACGATTGTGAGCATCTTCAACCATGTGATCAGGCCCAAAGAACTGCCGGCCTGATCAGGGAGCTGTTACAGATGATGTGAAGAAGGGTCTCGACCCGAAACGTCACCCATTCCCTCTCTCCAGAGATGCTGCCTGTCAAGCTGAGTTACTCCAGCATTTTGTGTCTACCTTCAATTTAAACCCGCATCTGCAGTTCTTTCCTACACAGATTACCGCTGGATAAAGGGATTGCTACACCTTTATCCCACTGGCTTTAACTGGATTTAAAGACAATCCCAGAATCAGAAATAGAACAGACTAACCTGCACATCAGTCAGTTACATAAATAGAAGATCACTACATAAAATTGAATGTTTTTTATATTTCCTGGCAGTAATATTTCCACTAATCTTTGTTGCCTAACACTTTCTGCAGAAACTTGACTGACTATGAACTATTGAACTCTTCTTGCAAGTTGATCTTCTGAGAACAAAAGCTTGCTGGCTCACCCCTGCTCCTCTTCCCTCCCTCCAAACTACCTGAGGGCTGTTATTGACGATGCATTTTGCATCAACTGGTCCATTGGGCTGACTAAAGATGCCTCCACCATATGAGAATTATTCAAAGTGAGCTTTGGGTCTCTGCCATCTGCCAGGTACATCCAAAGCAAACTACAGTCACACTACAAAGAGGCAGAGTGATCGAGAGTGATGATAGGGATATTTGCTGAAACCAACTGCTTTGACCTGAAAATGTTGAACACCTCCTGCAGTCACATTCTTCCAGGAAAGTATTTGTCCATACTGCGGCACTGTAGATGATGAGAAGTCAGTAAGTGAACCACTCATCACAGAATACACATCATTTGGCCTCTTCTTGGAAGTTACCTGTGTACATGGCTGGTCTATTTAACATTTTTGTATTATCCCCAATATGGTCATGGTCGGTACTTTGAAGATGAGGTATCAGCATAGATAAATGGTTTGCCTCTCTCTATTTGTAGTTGGCCATGGCTTGAACTTCTGTACCTAGAAGTCGAATCAATTAATTAATTAATTAATGCATGAATATTGGCCAAGTATGTACACATACAAGCAATTTGCCTTGGTGCTCCGCTCGCAAGTAACAACACGACATACAGTAAACCATTAAGAAGAAAACATAAAATGTTAAAACATTAAGAATAAAACATTATAGTTTAAATATGTGAATGAAATAAAATACCGGAGCAAAAGGAGGCAACAGACTTTTGGTTATTGAGTAGAGTTACTGCTCGTGGGAAAAAAACTGTTTTTATGTCTGACTGGCGGCTTTGACGGTCCAGAGTCACCTTCCAGAGGGAAGTGATTCAAAGAGTTTGTGGCCAGTGTGAAAGGGGTCAGAGATGATCTTACCCGCTCACTTCCTGGCCCTTGCAGTGTACAGTTCGTCAATGGGGTGAAGGTTTCTGCCAACAACCTTCTCAGCTGATCGAACAATTCGCTGCAGCCTCCGGATGTCGTGTTTTGTGGCTGAGCCAAACCAAACCATGATGGAGAAGGTGAGGGCAGACTTTACGATGGCAGTATAGAATTAGACCATCATTGCCTGTGACAGATTGTGTTTCCTCAGCTGCCGCAGGAAGTGCATCCTCTGTTGGGCCTTTTTGACTGTAGAGTCGATGGTGGCCCCCCATTTAAGGTCCTTGGAGATGATGGTATCAAGCAACTTAAACGACTGCACTGATGTGTTGTGGTGTTGTTGATGGTGAGTGGGGGGAGGGGAGGGGGAGCTCTCCTAAAGTCTATTATCAATTCCACCGTCTTAAGAGCATTGAGCTCCAGGTTGTTACGAAGGCACCAGGACGCCAGCTGTGTCACTTCCTGTCTGTAGGCAGATTCCTCCCCATCCTGGATCAGTCCAATCAGGTCTGAAGATGGGGGCCAAAATGTCGGTCTGAAGATGGGGGCCAAAATGTCAAGTCCGAAGAAGGGTGCCAACCTGAAACGTCACTTATCTATGTTCTCCAGAGATGCTGCCTGACCCATTGAGTTCCTCCAGCATGTTGTGTCTTATTTTGTAAGCCACCATCTGCAGTTCCGTCTTTCTACAGGTTACTGCCAATCATCAGTTACAATGATCAGTTGTCCACAATTTGTGAAATTTAGGCAAGTATGGTTTTATAAGAAATTATGAGCCAAGCAGAACACCATTGAATTCTCAATCAATATCCCCGCTTCAGGCCTAATGATTAAGGGAAGGTCACAAATGGAGCAGTTTTGGATAAATGAACACAAGAGGCTTTCACAAATTGATCAGAGGAATCGAGCCCCAACAATCACATCATCGTCATTTGTGCCACTTCTAATTCACTCATTGGAATGTTTTCCCTCTGATTTTCATTGAACTTCACATTTGCCAGGGCTCAATTTTTGGTCCACCATTAGCCACCAAAGGAGCTAAGAGCTGAACATTCATGAAGAGATAGAATTGATCAAAATCACTTGATCAAAGTCCACACATTAAATGGATCAAAGCCTTTTGAACTCTAATTTAATACCACCTTCATTGGTAGTGCTGATAAAAGAGCTTTTATGTTGTCAGAGATGTTAAGAAACACCAGTGGATTTCGTCCACACACAAAACCATTTCACATAATCTACAGTTCCTGAGGCACTTGCTAATTTGTGTTCAACCTGGAATTAAATTAAGTTAATTATTATACGAACTTAACAGGATACATATAGATTTTAGTCCTTAAGAATGCGTTCTCAATTATTCTTTAAAGTACTTTTTTTTATTGTGATGGCAAGCTTATTAATGAATTATTTGAAATGCCATTCACGCAATTATCACAACAGAAGGAAGGCATTTGTCCCACCTGCCAGAGCAGGTTCTTTGAACATGCTTTCCAATTTGACCCGTTCCATTGCCAATTATCCCTTTTCAAATGCATGTTTCATTCCCTTATTAGACATAGCTTGAAGCATCACCCTTTCAAATGATGCATCACAGATTGTAACATGCCATGATATCAAAAAGATCTTCAAAAATCTGGTTCTCTTTGCCTTAAGTCTTCATTCTCAGGTTACTGATCCTCATGCCTGTGGGAACCGTGCCTCAATAACCATTTCAAAATGTTTTTCTAGAATATCTCCATCAAATCTCAATAAAACCTTCTCTGCTCCAAGAAGAATTATTCCGACAATTTCCGTTTTCATCACACCTTTAAAGTAACAAAAGATCCCAGCATGTAAAACACAAAGAGTCGTCAAGCAAAGGTTTATGTCAGAAGGTACACAAAATTGCTGGGGAAACTCAGCGGGTGCAGCAGCATCTATGGAGCGAAGGAAATAGGCGACGTTTCGGGCCGAAACCCTTCTTCAGACTGATGGGGGGTGGGGAAAGAAAGAAGGAAAAGGGGAGGAGGAGCCCGAGGGCGGGCGGATGGGAGGGTGGGAGGAGACAGCTAGAGGGTTAAGGAAGGGGAGGAGACAGCACGGGCTAGCCAAATTGGGAGAATTCAATGTTAATGCCATAAGGACGCAAGGTCCCCAGACGGAATATGAGGTGCTGTTCCTCCAATTTCCGCTGTTGCTCACTCTGGCAATGGAGGAGACCCAGGACAGAGAGGTCGGATTGGGAATGGGAGGGGGAGTTGAAGTGCTGAGCCACCGGGAGGTCAGGTAGGTTATTGCGGACTGAGCGGAGGTGTTCGGCGAAACGATCGCCCAACCTACGCTTGGTCTCACCGATGTAAATCAGCTGACATCTAGAGCAGCGGATGCAGTAGATGAGGTTGGAGGAGATACAGGTGAACCTTTGTCGCACCTGGAACGACTGCTTGGGACCTTGAATGGAGTCGAGGGGGGAGGTGAAGGGACAGGTGTTGCATTTCTTGCGGTTGCAACGGAAAGTGCCCGGGGAGGGGGTGGTGCGGGAGGGAAGGGAAGAATTGACGAGGGAGTTGCGGAGGGAGCGGTCTTTGCGGAAGGCAGACATGGGGGGAGATGGGAAGATGTGGCGAGTGGTGGGGTCACGTTGGTGGTGGCGGAAATGGCGGAGGATTATGTGTTGTATTTGCCGGCTGGTGGGGTGAAAGGTGAGGACCAGAGGGACTCTGCCCTTGTTGCGTGTGCGGGGATGGGGAGAGAGAGCAGTGTTACGGGGTATGGATGAGACCCTGGTGTGAGCCTCATCTATGGTGGCGGAGGGGAATCCCTGTTCCCTGAAGAACGAGGACATTTCCGATGCCCTGGTATGAAATGTCTCATCCTGGGAACAGATGCGGCGTAGGCGGAGGAATTGGGAGTAGGGGATGGAGTCTTTACAGGGGGCAGGGTGGGAAGACGTGTAGTCCAGATAGCCATGTGAGTCAGTGGGTTTGTAATGTATGTCGGTCAGGAGTCTGTCCCCTGCGATGGAGATGGTGAGGTCAAGGAATGGTAGGGAAGTGTCGGAAATCGTCCAGGTGTATTGGAGTGCCGGATGGAAGTTGGTGGTGAAGTGGATGAAGTCAGTCAGTTGTGTGTGGGTGCAGGAGGTGGCACCAAAGCAGTCGTCAATGTAACAGAGGTAGAGGTCGGGGATGGGGCCCTGGTACGTCTCGAACAATGATTGTTCAACGAGCCCGACAAAGAGGCAGGCGTAGCTGGGGCCCATGCGTGTGCCCATAGCTACGCCTTGTGTTTGGAGGAAATGGGAGGAGTCAAATGTAAAGTTATTGAGGGTGAGGACCAACTCCGCTAAGCGGAGGAGAGTGTCAGTGGCTGGGTATAGGTTGCTCCTCTGGTCGAGGAAGAACCGGAGGGCTCTGAGGCCATCCTGGTGGGGGATGGAGGTGTAGAGTGACCGGACATCCATGGTGAAGATGAGGGGGTGAGGGCCCAGAGAGTGGAATGCGTGGAGGCGGCGGAGAGTGTCTGAGGTGTCTAGAACATAGGTGGGGAGGGATTTGACCAAGGGGGATAGGATGGAGTCAAGGTATGTGGAGATGAGTTCGGTGGGGCACGAACACGCAGAGACAATGGGTCTGCCGGGAGAGCCGGGTTTGTGGATTTTGGGGAGAAGGTAAAATCGGGCCGTGCGGGGCTGGGGAACGATGAGTTTGGAGGCTTGGTCAAGTAGGGCGTGGGAATTGATGAAGTCGGTGATGGTGCTAGAAATGGTGGCCTGGTGCTCGTCAGTGGGGTCATGGTCCAAGGGTAAGTAGGAGGAGGTGTCCGAGAGTTGGCGCGCAGGTTTATGTCATGTCACTTAAAGGAGCTAATAACATAGATGCTCAATGGTTTCATGAAGAAAATACTACTTAAGGGAAAAAGAGAGTTAGCAATGTGGAAAAGTTTATGGGGTAAAAAATTATAGAACTCAGGCTTGGCTACCAACAAAAGAACAGAAGGGCACAAGAAAATAGAAGCAGGTGTAGCAGTAGTTCTGTATCCCTGTCATAATTCCAGCACATTAATTCTACGGTTACTTCAAGGCCATGAAGTCCCGCTGAAAGTATACCGTGTAGAAAGCCTTTCACCCCTAAATTTGCCCAGACCTTGGTCTTGCTGGAGAGCTCAATTGCAACCAAAGCCATGGAACCCTGGTATCTGCAGATGTGATTCCACTGCCTGGACTGCTCAGTGGACCAAGGTGCCTCATCTGCAGAACCCTGAAGAAAACTAACAACAGTGAGGGCACAGCAAGAGGAGGAGAATGAGAAAGGGCAGCATTGTGACACGGCCATTAGTTCTGCTGCTTCGTAGGTGGTTAAACCAGGCTTAGTCCTGGCCTCTGTCTATGTGGAGTTTGCACATTCTCCTTCTGACCATATGGGTTTCTCTCACATGGTCCTGTTTCCTCCCACATCCCAAAGACTTGCAGGTCGGTAGGTTAATTGGCCCCGAGCATGTAGGTGAGTGGTGGAATCGGAGGGGGAGTTGATGAGAATGTGGGGAGGATAAAATGTGAATAGTACAAGAACTGTACAAGAAAAAAGGAGCTTGTTGTTCAACATGGACATGGTGAGTTGAAGATCCTAATTCCATGTTTCTTACACTCCATGTAGCAGCTGGCTACCCTAAGCAATGAAGAATGACTCTATAAGAGAATGAAGGTTGCTGACCACATGCCTCAAAAACATTGAACAAGAAGGCTCTGCCTCACTTTATTGTCATCTCCGCTAACCAACTTGCATTTTCACTTCAATTTAACATCGAGAAAATACAACCTGTATGCATGTTCCAGGAGGATAGAAGTAACTGACTGAAACTCCCCCCCCCCCCCCCCCCCCTGTACTACGGAAAAACCTCAACCTGAACTCAAACGAAAGTCCAAGGAAGCATTTTATAGGTCGTCTTCACACCAGAACTGAGATGTCACCCAACATTTTCATTTGGAAACATATTTTCCCACCCTTGTGCATTCCAATCTTGGAGCCATCAATATTACACAAATGTAAGATTACCTTCTCCATAATCCCTACATCTTGATGGACGGCAAATCCTCATTGTAGTCAATGGCAGCTTTGGATGAGCATTAAGTGCTGACTTTCCACTGATGCCAATGGCCCAGCAATGAGAAGAAATAAACAAAATATGCAATCCATACCATGACACGGTTCCCATGGTTCAGGAACATTAACAGTTCATTATTGCACAAATTATTAAAGCCTAAAGCAAGCAAATCAATATGCCCAACATTTTCATTAACTAATTGATGAAATTAACTTGAATACAAATTAACACATTACGTTTTACATGTTTCCACATGCAATAAAAGAAACAATATAAAAATGTATTCTTCCTGTTGCACAAGGTTAACTAAAATGCTGGAGTAACTCAGCGGGACAGGCAGCATTTCTGGAGAGAAGGAATGGTTGACGTTTCAGGTCGAGAACCTTCTTAAATGTCACCCATTCCTTCTCTCCAGAGATGCTGCCAGTCCCGCTGTGTTACTCCAGCATTTTGTATCTATCTTCGGTGTAAACCGGCATCTGTAGTTCCTTCCTGCACAATCCTAATGGGTTGTATGAGGCTTTATTGCAATAGAGGTGAACATTGTGATTTAAAGGCAATAATGTGTTAAGAGTCTCCTGAACTGATATCCACTCATCTCCACCATTTGCCCTCCTATAACAGCCAGCATTAGTTTGTTTTATTTACTGGGCCAAGGTGAGCCTTGTGCAAATAATTGTCCTAATAAATGAGGCGGCACAGTGGTGCAGCAGTACAGTTGCTGCCTGACAACGCCAGACATCCAGGTTCGATCCTGACTACGGGTGCTGTCTGTACAGAGTTTGTACGTACTCCCTATGACTGCGTGGGTTTTCTCCGGGTGCACTAGTTTCCTCCCACACCAAATATATACAGATTTGTAGTTTAATTGACGTCTTGAGAAAACTGTAAATTATCCCTAATGTCTGGGATAGCGCTAATGTATGGAGCGATCATTGAATAGTATGGACTCGGTGGCCTGTTTTCATGCTGTATTTCTAAAGTCTAAAGATCTGACAATAAATCCCAAGGAAACAGCACAAAGCTTATCCAAGCAGAAGCATCAGAGAGTGTTCCCGGGGCTCTAGTCGCTCAGTGGAGCCTGAACTCGGACATTAAACTAAATGCCGCTCCTTGTGTTCAGCATTTTTAGGCCATGTTATTGCTAACCCAGCGATACTGAATAGGATGTCCTGGTGATCTGAGGCCCTCTCTTTGTCTCATTAGCCATCCTATTTATATTTCCCAGTCTACACAACTCTCATTGCCTGTTTCAAAAGGGCAAATGTTTGAAGTCCAGTACCTCTTGCATCAACTGTTTCTGATGTGGTAGTTTTAATGAAGCACTCATCCCCGAGCCTCCTCTTAGCATTGCCTTAAATGATAGCAGTGTGAGGCCGCAACTCCTTCCCTTTAATATGAGTCAATGTAAATGACCAATAATGGAGCCAATGTTATGCGTGTATTCCATGGTGTGTTTCCTGAAATTAAGAGCACAATTAAATGATGATTTAAAAAAAATCCCTTGACAGCTATAACTATTGTACATACAACCAAGACCAGGCAGTCATTACTAATCACCCTTGTGTATTCACTGTGCGTGTCTCCTATGTTTTTGACAGCCCTACCACATCTATTCAGTGCATTAGCTCAGCTGGTAGCTGGCTGCTTTCCATTGCCCTAGAAGCTGTTGCAGATGACTGTGGGAACACGAATGCTACCATGTTATGGTGCAGACTGCAGGAGTACGTGCTGAGGGACGCACGGAAGCTTGGTGCAGCCAACACCAAGGCTCTGTGGGGGAGAGTCTAAGGTCCTTCCACTGCTGGACATTGGGGGGCAGGGTGTGGTCAAGACACCCGTCAAAATAAGGGAAGGGGCTTCACGCCAGGGGGGCACATGAGTGGCAAGGGTGTGGGGTAAAATTGTGTGATTTGTGTAAACAGTATTGAATGTACGTATAGCCTCCGAGAATGTTGGACAATTTTTTTTGCACGGTTC
This sequence comes from Amblyraja radiata, assembly GCF_010909765.2. NCBI lineage: Eukaryota > Metazoa > Chordata > Chondrichthyes > Rajiformes > Rajidae > Amblyraja > Amblyraja radiata. Next base: position 22,866,476 of record NC_045968.1, read on the forward strand.
TTGTATTGTACATATTTTTTACTTGAATAAAGTTTATTTTGATTTTTTTTCAATCGTTGTGGGGGAGGACCACAGTCGACGGTCCTTCTGCTGCTGCACCTTGGGGGGCAGGGTCTGTTGAGGATGCCCCTCAAACAAGGGAAGGGATATCACCCCAGGGCGCCACATGAATGGCAAGGGTGCTTCGTATAATGATAGTTTTGTGAACGCTATTAAATGCAACGCAATGAATACAACGAATGTATGTATAGCCACTGAGAACATTGGATGAGTTTTTGAGTTTGTGTACAGTTCTTGTTTTGTATATAGTTTTTATTCTGAATAAAGTTTATATTGGGTTAAAAAAAACTACCATGCTGACATTGGACTCTTGATTTCTCACCCTATGGAACCGCAGACACTGATCCAGTAAAGTAACAGCTGCACAATAGCTTGCTGCAATGGCTGGATTCAGTATTTACTTCCTTTTCTTAGGCAGAGTGTCATATGTAGGAAAGAACTGCAGATGCTGGTTTGAATCGAAGGTAGACACAGAATGCTGGAGTAACTCAGCAGGACAGTTCAAGTTCAAGTTTACATTTATTGTTACTATACCGTTGGTACAGCGAGATTTGGGTTGTCATACAGCCATACAAATAAAAAGAACACAACACACAATAGAATTTATCATGAACATCCCCACACAGTGGAATCAACGTTTCCCACTGTGAGGGAAGACAATAAAGTTCAGTCCTCTTCCTCTTTGTTCACCCGCGGTCGGGGCCTATTGAGGCCTCCGCAGTCGCTGGAACGGTGTCCCAATGTTTCAGGCCCTCTCGCCGGGATGATGGAGCACCGGCGTCGGAAGGATGGAGCTCTGGCGTCGGAAGAACACTCTCAGCAGCTTGGAGTTCCGAATTGGCCGCTTCCTACCGGAGACCGCGGCTCCCGAAGTCAGGCCGAGCTGGGCGGAGCTCCAACATGGCAATCCTCGGCGAAAGATCCCAGGCTCCGCGCTGTTAAAGTCAGCGCCGCCCGCAGACCACAGCTCCACGGTGTTAGAGCCGGCAGTCCCAGCACACCGGAGCTTCCAACACGGCGATCCTCGGTAAGGCATCGCCCGCTCCGCGATGGTACTTCAGTGCTGTGCCGCCGCTGAAGCCGAAGTTCTGGCCAGTCTCCGGCAGGAAAGGCCGCGCCAATCCAGATGGTAGGCCGCGAGGAGGGGCCGAAGATGTGACTCGGAGAATAGAAGCATCCTCGACCAGGTAGGGACTGTGGAAAACAGTTTTCCCCTTCCCCCCCTCCCCCATTCCTCACATAAAAAGACTAAAAGACCTCCAAAACAAAACTTTTTAACGGACTAAAAATAAAAAAAGGATGAAAGGACAAACAGCTGCAGGCGGGGCAGCCATACTGAACGGCACCACCAACAGGCAGCATCTCTGGAGAGAAGGAATGGATGACATTTCAGGTCGAGACCCTTCTTCAGACAGATGTCAGGAGAGTGGATGGTACAGAGAAAAAATGTAGTCAGTGACAGTAAGACTGGTAGGAGAACTGGAAAAGGGGAGGGGATGTACGTTTTGGGTCAAGACCCTTCTTCAGACAGATGCCAGGGGAGTATTCCTTCGCTCCAGAGATGCTGCCTGTCCCGCCGATTTACTCCAACATTTTGTGTCTACCTGTCAGTTAACATAGTCTACCTGTCTAATTTTCAATTGGTGTGTCGCACTCCTGACAGTTCAGAAACAACACATGGGCATTTCCTAAACATTTAATTTCTGTATGAGGTGCTTGCACAAAATGAAGTCTTAAAGGCACTGGAATATATTGATGCATACACTACTCCACCCCCCCTCACAACGCCATCTTATGGGTCTATAAAATCATATCCCTGTAGCGGCAGCGTCGAAGCCTGCGGTCAGAAGCCGCGCACACGTGACTCTGGGAGGGGTCAGGTTTTCGCGCGGTTTCTGGGCCCTGCCCGGCAGTCGATTGAGGACCACCGTTGTGGTCAGTTGTGTGTGTTCGGACTTGTGATACCAGCGAACCTTGATTCAGAATAAATCTTGTTTCAAACCACTGGTCGTTGTCTCTGATCCACTAAATCCCTGTCATTTCATTTTTGATAGAAAGGTCAAGATCACACACATCTTTTAGGCATCTTTGTGTTATCTAAAGATCAGCATGGTGAAGAATAAGGAAACCTCTCAATACCTCACAGAAACACCTCGCAGTATAACCTTCCATAAAGTATAATGCAGGTGCAATTAAAAAAATCTGTATTTCATTCAAATGCATTTTGGAATTCATGGTGTTTTCTAATGATAATGCCAGCAGTTCTTCTCATTATTACTGAATTACGTTAACAGCTTGTTCCACACTCCCAAAGGAACAAGCTGCCTGCCGATTCCATTTCTACTGATACTTGGTAGGCTTCACCATCTCTACCACCATTCATCATGGGCCAGAGTAGTGTCAATTAGTGGGCTTATACAATTGTGTTTGAACAGTAGAGCTTGAGATGTTCCTTACCCTCTGTCTCACAGCATCTTTCTCAGTCTCAAGACCTTTACTGCAACTGAAGGTGCTGAATGTAAATGTAGCATCTCTACCACAGCACATACTGTGGCAAAGATTAAAGAATTAAGGACAAACACAGCTTTAAACCAGGGATCATTTTGATTTTGTTTGCCTCCGTTATTTACCTGATAAACTCAGCAAAACCTACATGGCTGCTTAAAGGAGTTTAATGCAAAAGTACAAAGCCTGAATTCTGCTTGACTGAGCAACCTTAAGCAATATCCTTGCTCTCATCCTTAGCTGCTCGTTTCCCAATAATGCTGATTTAGTTAGCGTCATGCAGAAAATTCTCAGATGTGTCTAGATATGAAAGATGGTCAATAAATTCAAACTGTGAACATCTTTTCTGTGGCTATTTATATTTGCCAGCAGAAATCTGTAAAATAAATTACTCATCATCATGTTATGTATCAGCAGACATTAATTTATTTAAACTACAGATGGTAAGGGACATAAATCATCTCAGAAGCATAGATCTGCAGCCTATGCAGTTCATATAGAAACATTAAATATTTATATTGAAAGTTAATTATATTTGTGGTGACAAAAATATTTCTAATCCTAAATTATCCATATAAGAATCAAACAAGGAAAAAGATAACTATTAAGCAACATACGTCCATATTGTAGCATCAACTATTGCCAGTTCACTGATTTCAATTGACAGACAATATTGTTTTGTCTAGGTGCATCATATACTAGGAAACAATCATAAATTGATTTTAAAATCATAATTTTATGTGAAAGTTGAGGCAGTAAATATGGCTTTCTTGATTTTGGCAAATTTGAATGAAGGAATATCAGTTAACAGTAAGGTAAAAAAGAACAGTGAGAAAACAAACGGCACAAACAAGTAGTAATGAGGTACTGCCAGGCTGAAATGCTGAAAGCCTGAATTATAACCATATAACAATTACAGCACGGAAACAGGCCATCTCGGCCCTACAAGTCCGTGCCGAACAACTTTTTTCCCTTAGTCCCACCTGCCTGCACTCATACCATAACCCTCCATTCCCTTCTCATCCATATGCCTATCCAATTTATTTTTAAATGATACCAACGAACCTGCCGCTACCACTTCCACTGGAAGCTCATTCCACACCGCTACCACTCTCTGAGTAAAGAAGTTCCCCCTCATGTTACCCCTAAACTTCTGTCCCTTAATTCTGAAGTCATGTCCTCTTGTTTGAATCTTCCCTATTCTCAAAGGGAAAAGCTTGATCACATCAACTCTGTCTATCCCTCTCATCATTTTAAAGACCTCTATCAAGTCCCCCCTTAACCTTCTGCGCTCCAGAGAATAAAGACCTAACTTATTCAACCTATCTCTGTAACTTAGTTGTTGAAACCCAGGCAACATTCTAGTAAATCTCCTCTGTACTCTCTCTATTTTGTTGACATCCTTCCTATAATTGGGCGACCAAAATTGTACACCATACTCCAGATTTGGTCTCACCAATGCCTTGTACAATTTTAACATTACGTCCCAGCTTCTATACCAGAATTATAACAGAAATGAAGGGCTGCTGTAGTAATGGAAACAGTGTTGAGTTTATGGAAGGTTTTTTTCCCTACTTTTTTTCAGTCTTTTATGAGGTACTTTGACAAATCCTATTTGAAATGTACACATCAACCCTTTCTAATACTTCAAAGTTGTTGATCATCTGCCAAACTTGTTCTGGCTTTAACAAACTTGATCTTAATTTATTAGTCTATACCTTCAAATGCCAATTTATTTACCGGAAAATATTATTTTTTTTAGTTCGGCTCACTGGTCATCGACTAATAGTCAAAAAGACATAGTCTACTCATTTTTATCCCCTTTGCATTTTTTTAAAAACAAGGATGGGACAACATCACCAATGCTCCATACAACTAAATAATATTTTTGATCGTAAATCGCAGCAGAACTAAAGTTAAAAAAAAAAAACCTATGTAGAGTAAATCTGCAAGAAGCAGGCACATATTCTCTGCTCAGGTTTTACATGTGGGGGCTCCTTCCACTTTCCCAGCAACGTTTAACAAATATCACCTATTTAATCTGATGTCAAATTCGGTTACAGATTTATGTAAGCCTTTGTGCAATTGTATTGGATTAACAGTCATAATGCTGTTCTTGCAACCTCTGAAGAGCTACTGAGACTACAGGAGTTGAAACAGTTCCATTTCTGGTGGAGATTAGCAGTTGATTGAATTGCTTCCTCAGTGCAATGTTAAAAATATCTCTTGGGATTGACTGTAAAAGCAAATTCCCCAGTCTTTTTTTAAAGGAGGTGGTAGTTATCTCTGAGATGTTATTAATGCCTTTCAGGCTAGAATAAAAGGCATTTCATGCGCTGCAATGTGGATGGTATTCAAAGGTATAACATCTGTTCCAACTGGATCTTCTTTTGTCTCCTCCTGAGAAATAAACTCGCATTTGTCAGTCAAATTAATAAAATAAATTTCTTATGCTTATCTAATGAAGAACCTGGAGGCAATGGTACCTACCAAATAGCATCTCATCTGTTCTGATCGCCTACCAAATCAATGAAGGATGTTAAGTACAATAGGTGATAGGGTTCGAACAGTTTATTCAAAAAATTGTATGTAAAATGTATCATCCTCAAGGTTTGATATTAGTTCATCTTGGGCTGGAAAATCATGTGTTTTATAAAACAACTTCAACATAGGAAAGTGTGTTAAGGGGGATCACATGAATGACCATGTAAACATGCTAGTGACCCAAAGGGGATATTAAGACGTGACAATTTTGTTAGGGGGGGGGAGGATTCGAACATTAGTGACAATGTCTGCATGCGATGCCCATTCTTAACTAAGCCTTGAGGTGGCAATGATCTGCAGTCCTGTTGGTGAAGAGAGTTCTGTGGTACCGTTTACTGGAGCAAAGTTGAAGAGATGGAGTGAGGAAATTCCTGAGATCCAGAAGGCTAAATGCAAGATTGCTGAAGTTGTAGATAAGACAACAGAAAATCTCCACCCCAATAGTTGGAATGACACAGACATTGAAGGGATGGAACAAAGAACAATACAAAACAGGAACAGGCCTTTCGGCCCCATAATGTGTATGCTGATCATGATGCCAGGATGAAGTGGACATCTACATAATCTATATCCTTCCCTTCCCAGTAAAAACTGGAGATGATTCGATAGATAGGCAGATCAGAATAATGGAATAATTTGAACTGTGCTGAATAATTTGGGCTGTACTGAGAGTTGGGGTGTGAACTGCAGCAGTTTGGCCAAGTTGTTGACTCTGCCTCAGTATTAAATCCCAACTCAACATTAACATTACCTCATCTGTTGCAGTTGGCGTTCTTACCTCTACATTTAAGAATCCCAAAGTAACCTTAGCAGAATTCTCATCTTCAAGATGCTATGAACTGAATGTGATCAAAAATTGTGTACAAGAACATACTGAGTCCTATTCATTAATGCACATCTGGTTACTTCCAATGAAGCAAATATTTTCATTTTGCCTTTAAATTCCACTTAGGATCCCACCGACCCTACCTTGGCTATTTCCTCGAGATCTGCAACCCTTCAAGATATCCCTACTCCTCGAACTCTAGCCCCTTGAACATTCATGACTTTCAGCACCACATCTAAGAACTGGAATCCCTTCCTAAACCTTGCCTTTCTACTTTCTTAGGTACACAAAATTACTGGGGAAACTCAGCGGGTGCAGCAGCATCTATGGAGCGAAGGAAATAGGCGACGTTTCGGGCCGAAACCCTTCTTCAGACTGATGGGGGGTGGGGGGGGGGGGAGAAAGAAGGAAAAGGGGAGGAGGAGGAGGAGGAGCCCGAGGGCGGGCGGATGGGAGGGTGGGAGGAGACAGCTAGAGGGTTAAGGAAGGGGAGGAGACAGCATGGGCTAGCAAAATTGGGAGAATTCAATGTTAATGCCATTCGGACGCAAGGTCCCCAGACGGAATACGAGCTGCTGTTCCTCCAATTTCCGCTGTTGCTCACTCTGGCAATGGAGGAAACCCAGGACAGAGAGTCGGATTGGGAATGGGAGGGGGAGTTGAAGTGCTGAGCCACCGGGAGTTCAGGTAGGTTATTGCGGACTGAGCGGAGGTGTTCGGCGAAACGATCGCCCAACCTACGCTTGGTCTCCCCGATATAAATCAGCAGACATCTAGAGCAGCGGATGCAGTAGATGAGGTTGGAGGAGATACAGGTGAACCTTTGTCGCACCTGGAACGACTGCTTGGGTCCTTGAATGGAGTCGAGGGGGGAGGTGAAGGGACAGGTGTTGCATTTCTTGCGGTTGCAACGGAAAGTGCCCGGGGAGGGGGTGGTGCGGGAGGGAAGGGAAGAATTGACGAGGGAGTTGCGGAGGGAGCGGTCTTTGCGGAAGGCAGACATGGGGGGAGATGGGAAGATGTGGCGAGTGGTGGGGTCACGTTGGAGGTGGCGGAAATGGCGGAGGATTATGTGTTGTATTTGCCGGCTGGTGGGGTGAAAGGTGAGGACCAGAACTTCTGGCCTTTCTACTTTCTTCACTGTTTAACATGCTCTTCAAGTGTATCTCTCTTATCAACCTTTGGTATTCTAATCTATTATTGCCTCATTTACAGTGTATGACAGTGTTCCTTTGAAGAAGGACCCTTTCCGATCTGATGGTCCCTACCCGAAACATTACTTATCCATGTTCTCCAGAGATGCTGTCTATCCTGCTAAGTTACTCCAGTCCTTTGTGTCTTCAGTGGGTCAAGCAGCATTGGGTCAGTGGGTCAATGTGGAGGATAAAGGTGTAGGTCAATGAGTTCAGACCCTGCATCAGAACTGAGAGGAAAGAAAACCAGTATACACCAATATGAGGGAGGATGGGACAGAAGCTGATGGATGATAGATGGAACCAGGTGGGGAGGGGATGATGGATAAATGAAATACGGGGTGGAGGGAGAAAGGGATGGGAAAAGGGAACAATGGTGGAAGAAACCTACTTGGACAGGTGAGTTTGTGAGAGGGTGTGCTTTACCTGAAATTGAAAAATCCAATGTTCACACATTGAGCTGTTCAAGTGCAACATAAGATGTTGGTCTTCCATTTTGCATTTGTCCTTACTGTAGCACTTGAGAAGGCTGAGGACAGGCAGGTCAGTGTGTGCTCGATAAGAAGACAACACATTGTTGTTATATCTGGAAGTGTGAAAACACACACCTCCAGATTCGGGGACAGTTTCTTCCCAACTGTTATAAGACAGCTGTATCATCTACCACAACCAGAGAGTGGTAATGAACCATTTATTTACCTCAGGTCAGGTCGGGGGGCAGTTCCCCCCACCACAAGTGCCATATAATCCCGTGCTACCTAGTCGGCGACTAAACCATGTCCCCCACCTGGTTTGCCAGGTAAGGAGGAGCTGTGGACCCCCAGCAGGACCAAAAACAAGACCTGTTAAAGGGCGGATGAGCTTCTGGCGAGCCAACGGCCATCCACACTTCAGTAGAAGTTGAATGAATGAATAATTAATGAATGAATAAGTTTATTGGCCAAGTATTCACATACAAGGAATTTGTCATGGTGCTCCGCTCGCAAGTGACAACATGACATACAGTGACAGTTAGGAATGACACATAAAACATTAAATATTAATAATAAAACATTATAGATTAAACATGTGAATTAAATAAAATACCAGGGCAAAAGGAGGCTACAGATTGTTGGTTATTGAGTAGAGCTACTGCTCGTGGAAAAAAGTTGTTTTTATGTCTGTCCGTGGCAGCTTTGACAGTCACTGCGATCACTGTCGTACATAGCATTGTAAGGAATGATGATAAAGCACACACACCAAAAACCTTTACTTCCAGCGGCGGAAGTCGGTAGGAACTGGAGGACAGAGATGTGTGGTGTATCTGTCACCATTCCCGTCGGAAACCAGCACCACTGCGTCGCTAATGTTTTCAACGATGATGAATGAATGATTGGTGACCCTATGACTATCCATAATCAGACCTTGCTGGCTTTACCTTGCATTAAACGTTATTCCCTTACAATGTATTTATGCATGGTAACTTGCTCGATTGTAATCATGTATTGTCTTTCCGTTGATAGCACGCAACAAAAAGATTTTCGATGTACCTCGGTACATTGAAACATAGAAAATAGGTGCAGGAGTAGGCCATTCGGCCCTTCGAGCCTGCACTGCCATTCAATATGAGCATGGCTGATCATCCAACTCAGTATCCTGTACCTGCCTTCTCTCCATACCCCCTGATACCTATAGCCACAAGGGCCACATCTAACTCCCTCTTAAATATAGCCAATGAACTGGCCTCAACTACCTTCTGTGGCAGAGAATTCCAGAGATTCACCACTCTCTGTGTGAACACATGGCAATAAACTAGATTGTAAACTGTAGAGTTGAAAAGCACAGAAAAAGCTTGAATCTGTAACTGACAGAAGCATGACGTGGCTTTAAAAAATGCTGTAGTCTTAGGGGATTGCATTATAAAGTTGAAAATAAGGCATTCCCTTCAGTCTTCTCATTACATACCCTCTACTTTAGCAGCCACAGGACAGCAGGTGGAGCATTGGCTAAATCATTAACCTTGAGGCTCTTGCCTCTATCCAGGGTTCCTTATGCCAAAAGCAAAATACAAGTACTGCTGAGTCTGAGTATATCCTCATTATAACAGGCCCTCATGCCTATTTTTGTGCCATTGGCAAACTTGATGCTCTGCTCCTTTCTCCAGGTTGTTAATATGATTTAAACAATTGAGGGACAAGCACCAAGGGTGGCACCACAGCACAGCAGCAGAGTTGTTGCCTTACACCGCCAGAGATCTGGGTTCGATCCTGACTATGGGTGCTGTCTGTAGGGAGTTTGTATGTTCTCCCTGTGACCCGTGTGGGTTTTCTCCGGGAGTGCTGGTTTCCTCCCACATTCCAAAGCCATACAGGTTTGTAGGTTACAGTAATTGGCTTGGTAAAATTGTCCCTACTGTGGATAGTATAAGTGTGCAAAGATTGCTGGTTGGCACAGACTCGGTGGGCTGAAGGGCCTGTTTCCGTGCTGTATCTCTAAACTAAACAAAACACTGAATCTTGGAGTATTCCATTAGTTACCTCGTTCTAGCCTGAAAACTACCAAGTCTTGTTCATCTACGCAATAGCCTATTTAAATCCATGCTAACACACTTCCCCTGTAATCATGAATTCTTACCTTGTGCACCAGCCTTTCATGTACCTCGTTAAGTGTCTTCTGTAAATTTAAATACACTGTATCCACAGATTTGCCTGCACAGATCCAGCTTGTTACATCCTTGCAAAAATGTAGCAAATGTATCAAGCAAAATTTCCCTTTCACAAAACCATGTTCAGTTGGGTTTAATTACAACAAGCTACTGTAAATGACAGGTTAATTGTTCCTTGATTATAGATTCCCGCATCCTGCCAATAACAGACGTTAAACCAACAGGCCTATAGTTACCTGCTTTTTAACTTCCTCCCTCTTGAACAATGGTTGCACTTTTGCGGTTTGATGGGACCTTCCCCTAGCTCAGTGAGGTTTGACATTTTTCAACCAATGGCTCCATTATCTTGGCATCCACATCATTATATATAACCTTGTGTACAGGCCATTGGGACCTTCAGTCCCATTAATGTTCTCAATACCTTGTTCCTCAGTGACAGTGATTGCTACAAGTTCTTCCATGTTATTTGAAACCAGACGATCAGAAATCTTTGGGTCTTCCACTACAAGATTAATGCAAGGTGTTATTCAATTTACTGGCCATTTCCCTGTTTTGTGTTATTAATTCCACAATCTCTCACTTTAGGGGCTCCCATGTTCACCCAAGCTACCCTCTTCATTTTTACATATCCACGGAGGTATTTTCTTGCCAATCCCCCTTCCCTTCTTATGAACTATCACTTGTAAAATAGATTTATAAAGATTCATAGATACAGCATGGAAACAGTCCTGTCAGCCCAAATCGTCCATACTCACCAAAATGCCTATCTATGCTCAATCTATTTGCCTGCATTTGACCCACATTCCCCAAATCCTTCCTATCCATGTGCATGTATAACTGCCTGTCAACCAATGTAATTGTACCTACCTCTAGCACTACCTCTGGCAACTTGTTGCATAAGCCCCAATTTCCGTGTGAAAAACTTATCCCTCAGATTTCCTTGAAATTATATCCCTCTCTTCTTAAAGCAATGCCATTCAGTTTTAGATTCCCCTAACCTGGGAAAAAGAATGTGACCATCTACCCTGTCTCTGCCTATCATAATTTGATAAATCTCCATTAGGCCATCCTTCAACACTCCTGCACTCCAGAGAACACAATCCCAGCCTATCCAGTCTCTCCTTATAACTCAAAGGTGCTGGTCCTGGCATTGTTCCTGTGAATTTCTTCTGCACCCTTTCTAAATTAATCACATCCTTCCCACAGTGTGGCAGCCAGAACTGCACACAATACTCAATGTATTGTTATACTCCTCTTCCATCAATTTTCATTGCTTGTTTGTATGCTGTAATCATTGATTTAACATTTTCTCACATCAGAGTCATGGCTACAGTGGTCTTCAAAGTGTTACTTCTAACAGGCATTGACTATCTTTCCATTCCTGATTTGTGCTTAAAATACCCAAATACTATGAGACTAGCTGTGCCCTACTGTTTCCCCTCTGTGCATAGAAAGCATCAAGGCTGGGACTTTCTATTGCCTAGACGCAAGGTACTCCAGATGCTGGTTTATAAAAATAATACAGGCCGGACTCAAGCCAGGGGGTAATTGGCATTTGAATGGACAAAGGCCAGAGTGAAAAGACAAAGGGTATTGAAGGGTGGGTAGGCGAAAGGGACCAAAGGTGAAGTTCCTCCAGTTTGTATGTGGCCTTACCTGTATCCACCTATCATTTATCAGGCTTTGTATTGGCACTCCCCCCCCCTCCCCCCGACTTCCAGCTTTCTCCACCCTACCACGATCAGTCTAAAAAAGGATCTTGTTCTGAAATGTTGCCTCTCCATGTTCTCCAGAGATGATGCCTGACCCACTGACCTGCTCCAGCAAATTGTGTCTTACCTTCTATTCCCTGTGTGGCTGAGTTACTTGCTTGGTAATCTTGTGCAAGTTCATGTTCATAGGCCATACGTTTGGTCATTGTTTGGTTTGTTGCTTCTATTACACAACTCCACCAATCTAGAAAGTGTTTTGCTGCCATCTGGTGTCACTGATAGGTAACAAAAGTAACAAAAGTCTGAAAAAGGGTCTCATCCCGAAACATCACCTAATCCTTTTCACCAGATATGTTGCCAGACCCGCTGAGTTACTTCATCATTTTGTCTCTATCTTCGGCCTTGAAATGCAATCTTGATCGATAATGCTAAACCCAAATTGTAGCCACATCTTCATGTTGGCCTCAGCATCAGAAATTCATTCCATAGCATGGAATAGAATAAATTTAAACAGCAAATACAATGTGCCGTCAGATTCCTACTAAATCTTTCCCCTCTTACCTTAAACCTTTGTCCTCTGGTTCTTGATTCCACTCCTCTGAGCAAATGATTTTATGCATCTGCTCTATCCATTACCCTCATGATCTCATACACCTCTATAATATCACCTCTCATCCTCCTGTGCTCCAATGAATAAATGCCTAGCCTACCCAACCTCTCCCTTTGGCTCAGGCCCTCAAGTCCTGGCAACATCCTCGTAAATCTTCTCTGCACTCTTCCCAGCTTAACAACATTTTTCCTACAACAGGGTGACCAAAACTGAACACAATGTCTTGTACAACTGCAACATAACATCCCAACTTCTCTACTCAATATTCTGATTGATGAAGGTCAATGTGCCAAAAGCCTTTGTGACTACACTATCTACCAATACTTTCAAGGAACTATGTACCTTCACTCCCAGCTCCCTCTGCTCTACACCAGTCACCAAAACCCTGCCATTCACTGTGAAGGTCCTGTCCTGGGGTTGACGTGCTCAGCAAATAAATGCACTAAGTATCCTCATGCACTCGATCTTATCAATTTCCTTACTTTCTTAGAAAAGTGATGATAAGCTTTTCCAAAGTCATATCACCAACATATAGTAATAGTCTTACGTTTGAATGCATTCTGCTTCCTCAGAGAATAGCCTTGCATTGAATCCAAACTCTTTGTCCTGAACCAGTTATAGTCCAAATTCTTTTTCTTTAGACGTCAGATCTCATCTGTAGGAGATTAATGGGTTGTCTCGCTTCTTGTTGCTTCGATACAAGATCTAGCACACAACTCAAGAAAATATTACAAACTAAAAAACACACACATGTGCACAGTTATATATACCGTAAATCCCGGCAATGAAGACGCACCCCCAATTTAAGTTGCTAAATTTTGAGATAAGGTTGGCGGGACAGGATCAAGGGTTTGGTTTAGTCCAGGGGTCGGCAACATTGCCTGCGTGCCCCGGGACTGGCTTCAGTTCCCAGATGCCTCGCGTCCCAGGGTCTAGCTGCAGTTCCCAGGTTGCCTGCCCCGGGAAAAAAAAGAGAGGAGAGGGGGAGAGGGGGAGAGGGGGAGAGGGGGAGAGGGGGAGAGGGGGAGAGGGGGAGAGGGGGAGAGGGGGAGAGGGGGAGAGGGGGAGAGGGGGAGAGGGGGAGAGGGGAGAGGGGGAGAGGGGGAGAGGGGGAGGCGCCCGGGACGAAGCAGCCAGCCTTCCGTCCAGTAGCTACCCGCCAACCACCACCTCCACCGGTTGCGCCTCTGCCGAAGGACATCGTGGCTGGCTGACGGGCCGGCAGAAGGCGCTGAGGTGGCGGCCAGTTCCACTGTCCGGTCCTGGCGGCCGCTTGTAGCCACTCGAGCTACTTCCCTTCCCAGCCACAATGCGGTGGCTCCGCACCCGGAGCGCCGCAGCAGCGGTGATGGAGTTGCTGGCATGATCCCCGACCCCCTCCTTTTCAACGCTCCTGCCGTCCCCGCAACTTTACCCCTGGGGGCCCCGTGAGCAGCCCGGACCACGTGAACCCGGGCCAGACTCCTCACACGCTGTGAAAGGAACTTCCCCCCCCCCCGCCAGCGGCGCTGTCCTTTTACAGCCACTTCCCACTTTACAGTTGCTTCCCATCAGCTGCCAGCAATGAGGGATAGGCTTGGCTATCCTTCAGGATAGCAACATCATTCTTGATGTTCTGTACTGAGGGATAGCCAAGTCTATCTTTCTTGGCTAACAACCTAACCTTTGGCCTCTAAGACACAGGTAAAATTTACTGCCTTATTTTTGGGTAATAAATTCAATCAGTTTCTATAGTAACTTGTCAGTTTCTTTGTTGAACTAAATTAAGGCGCATGAAGTGTCTTCATTGCCGGGAAATACAGGTAGATTATATTCAGCAATCTTACAAAATGGTTTAGACAGCAAAAATTTCTTCCAGCCCGACTTACAAGATTTAACCATGACTTTTTACCTAGGTGCATGGCATTATTTGTCACCTAGTTATAAACATAGAGATCTAACAGAAAAAAACATTTATTCAAGGGTAGAACATGACTCAGAATACATACTTCAAATATCTGATCTCTGCAAGTTAATTGCAAGAAAATGAACTCCAGGTGTATGATTTATTCAAATATGTTTAATGAAGTGATTTTGAAGAAAACTAAAACATGGCCCCAAGAGTAAACTGGAGCCAAGTACTGAATTATGTCTTGCATTACAATTCATGGGATCCACGTAGGCTTAAAATGTATTTGAATATCGTTTTCAAAATCATTGTTACAAAATTTTGGAAAAATTCAGGGATTTGGAGATGAGTGCAGGAAAGTGACACTGAGGTAACAGATTAGCCATAATATTGAATGGCAATGAAGGCTGAATGGATTTCTCAGCTAATTTATCTTGTGTTCTTCTATAGAATGTTGAGGCCATAGACTGCCCTGTCAGAGAAAGTTGCTGAAGGCAAAATCACGGTGACATTGAAGAAAACACCAACTGAAAAGAAGTTAGAGAAGTGATGTGATTTATGTGTAATATATTCACTTTAGAAATCTATTGGGTATGAGGAATAAACAGGAAGGTTATTGACCAGATTTCATTGCCCAACAGAAGGGAACCACTGTGAGTCTGACAGCATCTGTGGACAATGTTTCAGGTCCAAGATCCTTTATCACACTCTGTTTCTCCTTCCACAGATGCTGCTGAGTGCTTCCAGCATCTTTTGTTTTATTTCCGATTTCCAGGATCTGCAATTTTGCTTAAAATTTTCATTTACTGGTATGACCTGGAGATCTTCCTGGTTGTGTGTGAGGGTCAGAAATATAATTGAAACAATGCTTGCAGCGCCGGAGACCCAGGTTCTGGCGCTGTTTGGACAGAGTTTGTATGTTCTCCCCATGACCGCGTGGGTTTTCTCCGAGTTCTTCGGTTTCCTTCCACACTCCAAAAACATACAGGTTTGTAGGTTAATTGACTTGGTGTATGTGTAAATTGTCCCTAGTATGTGTAGGATAGTGTTAATGTGGGGGAATTGCTGGGCGGAGTGGACTCGGTTTTTGTGCTGTATCTCTAAACTAAACTGAACTAAGTATAAGCTCAACTCCTACAGGGATATTGGCCAACTTTCTAAGTAGGTAACTAAAGGGTATATTTCACCAGCTGACACTACTGCAGCATCAGAAAAAGCTTAGCTTACTCCAAATTACTTTTCACCGAGGTGGAGTGGGCGTTGGTGTGCGGAGAAGGAAATTTGTTTTTCATTAACCTTGCAGCATTCATCCTGCATCACCCTCCTGACTCAGTCTCTGTGTGGAAACAGGTCACTGAGCCCACAGCGCCCATGCTGGTCATCGAACACCAGTTCACACTATTTCTAGCATCAAGTATCCATCCCCTCCGCACGAGGGACAATTTACAGAGGACAATTAACCTATAAATCCAGGACGTGGGAGGTAACCATGGCACTTGGAGAAAACCCATATAAACGTCCACAAGGCACCCCTCAGCCTCCTGTGTTCCAGGGAATAAAGTCCAAGTCTGCTCAACTTCTCCTTTTAGCTTGGGGCCTCGTGTCCCTGCAACATCCTCGTAAATCATCTCTGCACTTTATCGAGCTTAACAACATACTTCCTATAGCAGGATATCAAAACTGAACACAATACTCTAAATTGTGGGTGGCAAAGTGGTGCAGCAGTAGAGTTGCTCCCTTACAGTGCCAGCGACCTAGATTCAATCCTGACTACGGGTGCTGTAAGGCAGCAACTCTATGGCTGCACCACTGTTATACTTCTGTTCTTCTGTTCAAATGTATTCAGCTTCGATAAATGATGAAGCTTTCCCATCCCTTTGTGACACCACGAGGCACAGGAAGGTACAAATTGAATCTTTGATTGGTCAGGTACTTGTCGATCTCTGCTTGTGGGTGAGTTGTAGCGGGTTGCAGGGGGTAAGGCATGGCATTTTTATAATGGATTAAAAAGGAAACATTTTGTAGGGCTGCAGTGTTGAAAGATACTAGACTGCTTGAAGTTCAAGAACACACAAATAGCCAGGTATCAATATGAAAATGACTGGTTTTGGTGCTTATGGATTTGTATTCCAACTATTACTCGCTAGTTCGTAAAAGGAAGCAGGAGTAATTAATGGATGGAATACATTTACACACACACACAGTACATAAGGAATCATTATGTGCTTATAATTGTAATTGCTCCCATCAACACATTTGTTCTAACCCCTTGAGATATTTCTCGCTAGATAGACACAAAATGCTGGAGTAACTCAGCGGGTCAGGCAGCATCTCTGGAGTAAAGGGAAAGGTGATGTTTCAGGCCAAGACCTTTCATCAGACTGAGAGTCAGCGAGGTGGACACTGGAAATATGGGAAGGTACAGAACAAAGCAGAGTTTGCATCTAGGACTTCGGAAAGGTGAAGCCCACAACGGTCCGTTAGCTGGGGACGAGGCGATAACGAAGAAATACAAACGGTGAAATTAGCAAGAGGGGGGGGGTGGGGGGTGAAGATGGAAGGAATGCAAATGTTACTTTAAGTTAGAGAACTCAATTTTCATGCAAGGGGAGTTAATCTTTTTGGCAACTGGGTGACTGGGTGGACTGAGCATAGTAGGTGTTCAGTGAAACAGTCGTTCAGTCTTCCCTTCCCATTCTGATCTCTCTCCACAGTCAGAGTGAGGCCACGTGGAAATTGGAGGTACAGCACCTCATATTTCGCTTGGGCAGCTTACAACCCAGCGGCATGAATACTGATTTCTCTAACTTCAAGTAACTTGGCAGGGGCCTTGACCTGAAACGTCAATTGCCTGTTTTTCCACCGATGCTGCCTGACCTGCTGAGTTTTTCTAGTATTTTCACTTCTCATTATAAATTTGTGGACAAAATGCAACAAGCACTCTCTCAACTCTTTGATTAGCTTTTTTTAAAGATGATTTGAAGTGTTTTGCTCGAGAAGAAAATAGGATTTGGATTCAAAACAAATAGATGCAACTTGCATCTCGCATTACCTTTCCATAAACAAAAGGATCTTAACCAATAAAAGTTAATGTCGCTATGGCTAAAGGCTATGTCGCTCTTCCAGGGAGATGCTAAATGCATTTCGTTGTCTCTGTACTGTACACTGACAATGACAATTAAAATTGAATCTGAATCTGAATCTGAATCTAATGTGAGGCCCCTTTAAGTGAGATAACTTGCACAATGCATGAGAGTCTGAAAAATAATTGAAGATGACTTATTTGAAAAAAGCAAAGCATCCTGTGCTAAAGATGACTCATTGCCAGTTTCCCAGGGATTATAAATGGTACATTTTAAAAGCTATTGTTAAAGCGATTTGAAAGTTATTGAGAATAGGTGATTAACTGAACATTCTCTCAGACTAAATAACCGCACTGCAGTTGAAAAACAACTCCAATCGGGTTGTCCAATCCACCAACCAGTAGCTACTGGAGTAGCTTTGAGTGGCTAGCTTTACTTCTCATTGGAAAATCAATGGAGTGCTGCTGATTGTTGGCATCTTCTGACCAACCCTCACCATCCCCACCCATCCTCCATCCCTTATAGAAACTTACAAATTCTTAAGGGGTTGGACAGGCTAGATGCAGGAAGATTATTCTTGATGTTGGGGAAGTCCAGAACTAGGGGACACAGTTTAAGGATAAGAGGGAAGTCTTTTAGGACCGAGATGAGAAAATCATTTTTTACACAGAGAGTGGTGAATCTGTGGAATTCTCTGCCACAGAAGGTAGTTGAGGCCAGTTCATTGGCTATATTTAAGAGCGAGTTAGATGTGGCCCTTGTGGCTAAAGGGATCAGGGGGTATGGAGAGAAGGCAGGGATGGGATACTGAGTTGGATGATCAGCCATGATCATATTGAATGGCGGTGCAGGCTCGAAGGGCCGAATGGCCTACTCCTGCACCTATTTTCTATGTTTCTATCCCCAACCTTAACTTCGGAAGAGAGCCTCTGGCATTCAGTGAGGCAGTTCACTCGGGTCTCTTGGTACAACTGGACTGTTGACAGGTGGGATGCTTCTAGTGGATGAGACCCAGGCCATTATTGAAGTCTCTGGCTCAATCGGAGACTCAAGGCATGGGGTGAGATGCATGAAGTCCAAGTGAACTGTGTGAAATTGTGTACACATGTGCAAACCCACTGATTCCCACAGTTATCTTGACTACACCCCTCTGCCACTTACAAGGATGCCAACCCTTACTCTTAATTTCACCCTTCCTACTGCATCTAACCCTAAGGTGAGGGTTTCCACTCTAGAACATTTAAGATGTTGTTGATTGAATTGATTGAAAGATACAGCATGAGAACAGGACCTTCAGTCTATTGATTCCACACCGATCATTGATCACCCATTCATGCTAGTTCTATATTATCCCACCTTTGCACATATCCCCTAAACACGAGGGGCAATTTAGAGGCTAATTTACCTACAAACCCACATATTTTGGGAATGTGGGAGGAAACTGGAGCACCTGGAGGAAACTCACGCAGTCACAGGGAGAGTGTGCAAACTCCACACAGACAGCACCCGAGGACACGATTGAACCAAGGTCTTGGGGGTTATGAGGCTACAGCTGTGCCACTGTGCCACTCAGTTGTGGATGGATCCCTCACCCATGTTGGAGTTCCCCTGACCCTTACCTTTCACTCCACCAGCCTCTGCATCCAACGCATCATTCTCTGCCATTTCCGGAACTTCAACATGATCCTGCCACATCTTCACATCCCCACCGTATTTTAGGGAAACAGGTACAAGACTAAAATGGAAAGACTCAGTAGGTTAGGCAGCATAAGTGGAAAGATGAAATGTTAATTTTGTTTGTCTAACCAGAGAAGCTGCCTGACGTGCTCACTGTTTCCAACATTTTCCAGTTTTCTTTCAAACAGATTTCCAGCATCTGCAGAAACTTGAATTTAAGCTGATCTTAACACTTACTAAAAAGTGTTTAAAGTTTTTCAAAACCCCATTACGTCCTAGATGCTCTCCAGTGAAAATACAGATGGCATTTTTCATCCGTCCTTTCTTTGGTGGGAGATGCATGAGGCCACTTAACATCGCCTAGAGTTTCCATGTCAATTGCCTCTAAGACAACAGAAGTGGTGTCATCAGTGGGTGCGAAGACTGTTCATATGACCAGACTGCATGCCAATGTTACCAGCATAGTGCAGGATTCTGTGGTTCACCTGTGAGTCTGAGTGGTGGGTGTTGTGACTGCATGTAACAAGGCGTACAATGGGACACGTTGGGTCCTCAATCCAGCCCTTTGGTACCCCAGTCTCTGGATTTGGATGCCAAGCATTCATTCAGAAAGCACAAAATTACTATCAGGCTGTCATGAAACCCAACCTGCCTCCTTAATGCCCTTTCTATTAGGGAACTGGCCCTTACCCAGTGTGGTTTACGTACCCAATCTGATGAAGGATCTCAACCCAAAACATCACCTATTCCTTTTCTTCCAGAGATGCTGCCTGACCTGCTGAGTTACTCCAGCAATTTTGTGTCTATCTTTGGTTTATTTGCCATTCCAATCCCATGCTGAGGTGATGGATTTGTGACTATACCCAGAAACAATACACAACAAAATAGGAAGAAGTGTAGGCCACCTAGCACCTCAAATCTGCCCTGCCATTCAATATGAAACGTGGCTGATGTGCTCTTGACCGGAGGTCTGCTTCAGTGCCAGTTCCCCCACAGCCCTCGTTCTTCTATCCTTCAAAATAAAACTTGCACTGTTGAAATTATGACGTTTTCTCGTGATGGGCAAGGAAGACTACCCTCACTTGCAAAGTGTCCTTCCAAACATCAAATTAAAAACAAATATTTGAGATTACGTTCAGAATCCGGTCGTGCAAAAATAAATGATTTGCCTGTTTGTTTAAGATCATTTTTCCAGCTGTTGTGAGAGTGTGTCGGCATCAGCATCAGAGGGAGCAGAGCAGCCAGGAACAGAATAAAGGAATAAATGCAGATGCTGCTATTGCTGGCATGTGAGGTTTTTGCAATGCAGAGTCTGGCAGGAGAAACAAGTCCATTGAAACAAGGACCAATGTTAATAAAGTGGGGATTTGCATCAGGAAAAGTGCTTCATAAATGTAAGTTTTCATTTTCCTTTATCTACAAACTTGATCCTAAATCATTCATTGATGTCTTCTGAAACTTATGGATAGTTCACAGTGATACATATGCAGTTGCTGCATAAATCATAGTGCAATGTAAAAATAGGTACGTCACAAAGGCGCAGGGCTAGTGTTACAGTGCCAGAGACCCAGGTCCGATCCTGACTACGGGAGCTGTCTGTAAAGAGTTTGTATGTTCTCCCTGTGGCCTGCGTGGGTTTTCTCCAGGAGTTCCGGTTTCCTCCCACATTCCAAAGGTTTGTAAGCTAATTGCCCGAGTAAAATTGTAAATTGTCCCTAGTGTATGTAGGATAGTGTTCGTGTACGGAGATCGCTGGTCAGCTCGGACTCGGTGAGCCGAAGGGCCTGTATCCGCGCTGCATCTCTAAGCTAAACTAAACTAAATGAGCAAAATACTGTGCCAGTAGCATTGAAGATAAGCTATTCCACTGAATGATGGGTGTATAGGTTAAGAAAGTAATCCATATTGAATCCTCTGTCAAACATATGAAAAGAATAATAGCTTAAACAGTCTCATCAATAAAACCAGTGTTCTGGCTTAAAGGAAACAAAAGAAACAAATATATTTTGCTATTTTAGTTCACCTAAAGACATAGCAAAGCAAGAGGCAAGCACCAATGGTCTAGTAATCCAGTGTGGCTACCAGAATATCATACTGTTGGATACATGCTCAAATTGATTTAATTGTACACACAAATCATCCCAATTTGGTTCAGGGATTGCAGCAGTTTAAGTAGGTGGCTTCCTGCCAACATCACAAGAGTAGTTAGAGATGGGTGAACAATGCTGGCCTGTTCAAGTAGCACCAGGGTCCTGAAAAATTAATAGCAATAAATAACACTTGGTCACTTTCTCTACTATCCGTTATCAGAGATCTGCCATACGCTTTTTCTTCCCCGCAGCCTAGGACTCAATGGGAATAAGTCCCGTATAGTCAATGCAAGCTCATAATTTTTATTTATTTTCTCTCAATCTTCTTATCACAGCTTTTTAGACCTACCTCATAATGTTAAAGGTCAGTAATATATAAATGGAACATGAGGCCTTATGTTAAACTAAATCAGTTTCCATTTACAATCAAATTCATTAGCAATTGATCAATGTTGGTGTGGTGCATCCAAATCATACTGTGGAACACATGAACCTCGATACGAATCCATAACACTTCAAGATAAGCTTTCCATTCATATTACAATATGAAATACAGCATGTTCTTTTACAATCACTTAGTACTTACTTTGGATAGACCAAATGCTTCCCACCTTCTCTAGCACTTAATCATACCTCAAACCCTCTATCACAGAGCCTTGTAGCTGTGGACTGGGCCCTGATCCAAAACGTCACCTTCCTTTTTCTCCAGAGATGCTGCCTGACCCGCTGAGTTACTCCAGCACTTTGTGCCTATCTTTGATTATTCCCTGCTTCTTTTGTTCAGCCAGCCTTACAGTCATCTTTCCAACACACTCTAGAATAGTTGTCCTCAACCTCAGTCTTCCATATTTCATTTTTTAGGAGCCCTTGAGACCCACCTGCCTATTCAACCCTTCAGTTAGTTTACTTTCCCCTCTGCTTGGCCTTGACACTGAATTAATATGCCTGGAGGTGTTTTCTCACCTTTTAAGCACAGTATAAATCTTAATTTGTACATTATTAAATTTAGGAAACACCGTCACAGGGAAGTATTTCAAACGTTAATTAATTAACTCACTGAACAAAATAGGTTTTTATTATTCATTTTATTTGTTTTTCCTCCCGTGGCATGTTTTTATTTTCTCCCCCTCACCTTGCATTCTGTTAAAGACATCATTCATTTGCTGCATTAGAAGGGCAGGCAATATTTCTCACACTGCTGCAAGGCAGCCAACTACCCCCTTGATGCCAATGCACAATCACAACCCTCCCATGTAGTCAGGCATTCATATCAGTGATGCGAAAAGCAGCCTGTTGAGGAAGGACAAATGGAAGTTTTAAATCAAGACATCTACAAAGCTGTCTTCGCTTGTTCATTTTACTGCACTATGCATGAGCTTACATTTTATGTCATGAAAAGTAACCAAATCATCTGATCATGTCAGTAAGTTTTGCCTTGGTATTTCATCAAAAAAGGAGTAACTACACAAGTGATAAATGTGGGTGACTAAGGATCCTTCCAATGATACATCTGCAAATCTAAAATCCAAGTAATTTATGCTGGATCAACAAATCTGGGTCTTAAAAGTGCTGAAATACGTGAAATGCATGTACATACCAGGCAAAAAAGCAACCATTCCACTTTCATTTCAAACCAATGACGATTCAGAGAGAATATAATCAACTTGGTAATTTCTAGGATGATCTGTTTCTCAATTGCAAATTGTAATCCGTCCTGGTTTACCCAATGGGTATTTTTGGTCTGGGTCATCACACCCGCACACTAGCCAGCTCACTCCCTCACACACCAACCCGTGCATTTCCTGAGAACTGATCTGGAAAGTGAGGACAAGGATCGACTGTATGAGGCTGGGGGGAATTCACAGAGAAGCATCCCAACATGAAGGCCCAGGTCAACGTCAGCTGAGAGAAGGGCAATCAGTGGGTGAGGTTGATTGCATGCAGATGTTTCAGGGAGTTACCCTGCCCTGCTTGTGGAAGGGAGGAACGGTTCTGGATTAATGATGAGTCAACTGTGTTTAATTGTCAAAAAAAGACACAAAATGCTGGAATACTTTAGCGCATCAGGCAGCATCTGGAAGATATGGATAGGTGGTGTTTTGGGTAGGGAACTTTCTTCAGTAATGACAATGGAACATTGAAATTCTGACGCAGCAGCATAACAGGTCTGTAAACATAATATACAAATAATATACCGAGGTAAACAAAAATTCAATATGTTAATAACCCCAATAACACAGTTTTTTAAAAAAACAGTCCTGAGTGCAGCCAATGACAGTCCATTACAGTTCATAGTTCAGGTTAGTGTTGTGCAGTATTCAAAAGCCTGATGGTTGTTGGGAACAAACTATTCTTGAACTTGGTTTCATTGTTTTCAGGCTCCTACTGTATACCTTTTTCCTGATGGTAGGAGTGAAATGAGAGCCTGGCCAGGATGGTTCACAAGTTATAGGAGTAGAATTGGGCCATTCAGCCCATCGAGTATACTCTGTCATTCAATCATGGCTGATCTCTGCCTCCTATTCCTATTTTCCTGCCTTCTCCCCATAACACCCATGGGCAAATGCATGGCAGATGCAGTATAATGTGGATAAATGTGAGGTTATCCACTTTGGTGGCAAAAACAGGAAAGTAGACTATTACCTGAATGGTGGCCGATTAGGATAAGGGGAGATGCAACGAGACCTGGGTGTCATGGTACACCAGTCATTGAAAGTAGGCATGCAGGTGCAGCAGGCAGTGAAGAAAGCGAATGGTATGTTAGCATTCATAGATTCAGATTCAGATTCAGATTCAATTTTAATTGTCATTGTCAGTGTACAGTACAGAGACAACGAAATGCAAAAGGATTTGAGTATAGGAGCAGGCAGGTTCTACTGCAGTTGTACAGGGTCTTGGTGAGACCACACCTGGAGTATTGCGTACAGTTTTGGTCTCCTAATCTGAGAAAAGTCATTCTTGCCATAGAGGGAGTGCAGAGAAGGTTCACCAGACTGATTCCTGGGATGTCGGAACTTTCATATGAAGAAAGACTCGGCTTGTACTCGCTAGAATTTAGAAGATTGAGGGGGGATCTTATAGAAACTTACAAAATTCTTAAGGGGTTGGACAGGCTAGATGCAGGAAGATTGTTCCCGATGTTGGGGAAGTCCAGAACAAGGGGTCACAGTTTAAGGATAAGGGGGAAATCTTTTAGGACCGAGATGGGAAAAACATTTTTTACACAGAGAGTGGTGAATCTCTGGAATTCTAATAATAATAATACATTTTATTTATGGGCGCCTTTCAAGAGTCTCAAGGACACCTTACAAAAATTTAGCAGGTAGAGGAAAAACATGTAAGGGGAATGAAATAAATAGTAGAGACATGACTAGTACACAAAGTAAAGGCAGAATTCAATACAAAACACAATATGAGGCAATTAATGCACAGATGAAAAGGGAGGGGGACGTGGGGCTAAGGATAGGCAGAGGTGAAGAGATGGGTCTTGAGGCGGGACTGGAAGATGGTGAGGGACACAGAATGGCGGATTAGTTGGGGGAGGGAGTTCCAGAGCCTGGGAGCTGCCCTGGAGAAGGCTCTGTCCCCAAAACTGCGGAGGTTGGACTTGTGGATGGAGAGGAGACCGGCTGATGTGGATCTGAGGGACCGTGAGGGTTGGTAGGGGGAGAGGAGGTCAGTGAGATATGGGGGGGCCAGATGGTGGAGGGCTTTGTAGGTGAGGATCAGGATTTTGTAGTTGATCCGGTGGGAGATGGGAAGCCAGTGAAGTTGTTTGAGGACTGGAGTGATGTGATGCCAGGATTTGGTGTGTGTAATGAGTCGGGCGGCTGCGTTCTGGACCAGTTGGAGTCGGTTGATGTAGGTGGAGCTGATGCCAAGGAGAAGTGAGTTGCAATAGTCCAGTCGGGAGGAGATGAAGGCATGGATGAGTCTTTCAGCAGCGGGAGGTGTGAGAGAGGGCCTGAGTTTGGCGATGTTGCGGAGATGAAAGAAGGAGGTTTTAATGACATGGCGGATGTGAGGCTCAAGGGAGAGGGTGGAATCAAAGATCACGCCAAGGTTGCGGGCCTGGGGAGATGGGGAGTCAGTGGTGCCATCGATGGTGAGAGTGGGGTTATTGATTTTGCTGAGTGTGGCTTTGGAGCCTATGAGGAGGAATTCTGTCTTATCGCTGTTGAGTTTGAGGAGATTATGTTGCATCCAGGTTTGTATAGCTGACAAACAGGAGCTGATATGGGAGAGGGGGGGGGGTTGTGGGGGGATTTGGTGCCGAGGTAGATCTGGGTGTCATCAGCGTAACAGTGGAAGTCCAGGTTGAAGTGGCGGAGTATCTGACCAAGGGGGAGGATATAGATGATGAAGAGGGGGGGGCCGAGTACGGAGCCTTGGGGAACACCTTGAGTGACTGTGGCTGTAGCAGAGGTGTGGTTGTGGAGAGAGATGAAGTGGGATCTGTTGGAAAGGTAGGAACGGAGCCAGCTGAGTGCAGAGCCTTCAATGCCGAGGTCTCTGCCACAGAAGGTAGTTGAGGCCAGTTCATTGGCTATATTTGAGAGGGAGTTAGATGTGGCCCTTGTGGCTAAAGGGATCAGGGGGTATGGAGAGAAGGCAGGTATAGGATACCAAGTTGGGTGATCAGCCATGATCATATTGAATGGCGGTGCAGGCTCGAAGGGCCGAATGGCCTACTCCTGCACCTAATTTCTATGTTTCTATGTAATCAAGAATTTGTCTATCTCTGCATTAAAAATATCCGCTGATTTGGCCTCCACAGCCCTGTGTGGCAATGAGTTCCACAGATTAACTACCCTCTGACTAAGGACGTTCCTCCTCACCTCCTTTCTAAAAGAGCGCCCTTTAATTCTGAGCCTATGACCTCCGGTCCTAGACTCTCCCACCAGTGGAAACATCCTTTCCACATCCACTCTATTTATGCATTTCATTATTCTGTAAATTTCAATGAGGTCATAGAAACATAGAAAATAGGTGCAGGAGGAGGCCATTCGGAGGTCCCCCCTCAACCTTCTAAATTCCAGCGAGTAGAGGCCCAGTACTGTCAAACGCTCTAATATGCTAATCCACTCATTCCTGGAATCATTTTTGTAAACCTTCTCTTGACCCTCTCCAAAGCCAGCACATCTTTCCTCAGAAACACAGCCCAAATTTGTACTCAGTACTCCAAATGCGGCCTGACCAGCACCATATAGAGCTTCAGCATAACATCTCTGTTTTTATATTCCATTCGTCTTGATATAAACGCTAGCATTGAATTTGCCTTCCTTACAACTGATTTGACTTGCAAATTAACTTTCTGGGAATCCTGCACCAGCACTCCCAAGTCCCTTTGTACTTCCAATTTCTGGATTCTCTCTCCATGGAGAGGCAGCAACTCTTCAATGGTGGGGTGGTCAGTACCTGTGATGGACAAACTGTGTCTACCACTCTCTGTAATCTCTTTTGTTGCTGAGGTTTCAAGATGCTGAACAAAGCCATAATGTAACCAGTCAGTATGCTCTCTACCATACACCTGTGAAAGTTCAAGAGAGTATTCAGCAACACACCAAATCTCCTCATTCTTCCAAATAGGTAGAGGCAATGATGTGCTTTCTTTATGATTGCATCAATGTACTGGGCTCTGGGCAAATCTCCAGAGATATGCACTTCCATGAACTTGGAGTTGATGGCTCTGTCCTCTTCCAACCCATTGATGAAGACCCCTTCTCAAGTCAACAACCAGCCTCTTGGTCTTGCTGACATTAAGAACAAGATACTGTTCTGGCACCATTCAATCAGATATTCAATCTCCCTACTGTATTCTAACATCATTACCCGCTATTCGTCCAAGTGTAGTGTCTGCAAATTTAAAGAAGGCATTGAAATTGTGTCTGGCTGCACAGTCATGGGTATAAGGTGAGTAGAGCAGTGGGCTGAGCACACAGTCCTGAGGTGCTCTTGTGCTGATGGTGATCGAGGAAAACATGCTGTTGCCAATTCATACTGACGGAGGTCATCCAATGAGAAAGTTCCCTGAGTTTAATAACAAATTTGGAGGGGATACTGGTGTTGAACGCTGAGCTGTAGTCAATGAACAACAGTCTGATGTATGTGTTCTTACTGTCCAAGTGGTCTGGTGCAGAATGGAGAGCCAGTGAGATCACATTCCCCATTGATCGATTGTAGCAGTAGGCAAATTGTAGTAGGTACACGTCCTGGCTAAGGTAGGAGTTTATATGTATCATAACCAACCTCTCAAAACACTTCATCACCAAGGACATTAGTGGCATTGGTCAGTAGTCATTGAGGTAAGTCATCTTACTCTTCTTAGGCACTGGTATTATTGTAGCCCTTTCAAAGCAGGTGGGAACCTCTGCACTTAGTAATGAGAGGTTGAAGACATCCGCAACAACCCCAGCCAGTTGGTCCACACGGGTTTTAAGAACACGGCCACGTACACCATTAGGACTCGACAGTCTCCAAGGTTCACCATCAGAAGTATCTTCTGATATCGGCCTTCATGACTCACATTACCATGCCGTCGAGAGATACTCAATGTAGGTCCGAGAAGGCACATCGATGTTCTGTCTTTCAAAGTGAGTGTAGACACAATGAGCTTGTCTGGAAGCTTGTCTGCCTTGACAACATCTGGGCTGGTTGCCTCGCTGTCGCTGAAGCTGCCACTATTTTGCCTTGTAGGAAGTTATGACGTGCAAGCCCTGCCACAGCTGCCGAACATCGGACCCATCCTTCAATTTAGAGCAAAAGTGTCTCTTTGGCTTTTAAATGGCCTTAGAGGTCAAGTGTTGGGACCAATGTGAAATGGAGCAAATCAGTGCTGCCCTGGTCATTCCCCAGTCTTCAGTACCGAGTGATGATGACAGTAGAATACCGAGTGATGAATGACAATAGATGAAGGACAACAGCTGCTTCTCAGCAGGAGTCATGCCATGATGACGTTATTGGCAGCTAGAAATTGTTGTTGATAAGCATTAAAATTGTCAAGGTAGATTAAGCTGTTTATCCCCCCCAGAAACAAATATGTCTACTGACTTTTGCAAAATTACTGCTATTAATAAAAATTATTAATTTTCTGCTATTCTGTCTGCCTTGACAACAACTGGCCTGGAATTTTAATGTTCATTTTGTAAAGTATAGGTAGGCTTCCAATTCAGACATATTTTCTGGAAATGTTTCATTTGGCGATTACAAATTTATGTTGATGCATGTTCAATATTAGATTGTTGCAAAATAAATTACACAAAATAGTATTTAATCATCAATTTAGCTTCTTGCTCCCTCCCCAATATTTGCCAATTTCCTGAAACTCGTTCATCATCTCCTAATGTCACAAAAGCCAATTTGTCCGCAGATATTAAATAAATCACCAGATTATTTGCTGTGATGTTGATTGAGAGGAGAACTGAACAGAACACCAACACAATTTCCCCATCTATTCTTTGAGAACTGCCAAGAACTCTTTTACACCAATACACATGAGCTATCTAACTCCTTGTAAAATGAATGAGAATGGAAAATAGATGGACATGTTTTCATTTCAGGCACTTCTTGACATTTGAGATTTCTTATTATCTGCTCTTGAGATTGAAAATTGTTAAAGGAATATAACAATTTGTGAATCCAGAGTGTCACAAATAATTTGCAAGATTTTTAAAGTAATTGCCTGTTCATTAATACAAACTTTTCAGATCTGGCCCATCAAAGCAAAGTATACATGAACCAACTATAAATAATGTTTGCAACCCGAGGTAATTTGTATCAAAAGCTATTTGTGTGTATTAAACCATTCCTTTGCACATTTTCCAGTACTGGAAGTAAAGGATAATAATTCAGACTTGCGACAACTGATGTACGAGCAGACTTATATGATGCTGTTCATCTTCTGCGCATCAATGGCTTTGTTATGTGGCCTTCGTTTTAGTGCTTTCATTTGCTATTTATTGTTACTTATTCTTCTAAAGCAACAATATTTTCTTTTTTTATTTTACTTTGTCAAGTCTTAAACAGAACATTTAAAAAATAAAATATTCAGGAATGAATCTGGTCAATCACTTTGATGTAAACGAAAATTTCTGATCAGCCTGAAGTAATCAAAAAATAGCACTACTCTGCAATATCAGTCATCCAAAAGACTAAGTGACTTGACACATCAATTTTAATTCAAAATTGTTCAACCTTAATGTTGTATCAGAGGGAAAGTGAGATAAACAAGCCAGCTAGAATTCAATTCATCCTGAACACCTGACTGAGACAAAACAAAACTGATTTCATTATGCCGGCTAATCGATTGGAGAAAATTCTAATTACCTGTCATTGATAACACTGGAAACTAGAAAAAAATATATAGCAATTCCATCATCCAGATACTGAAACCTGGGGCAATATTGCATGATAACACACAAAAGAGTCTCTTGACCAGAGTAGGGGAATTGAGAACCAGAGGACATAGGTTTAAGGTGAAGGGGGAAAGATTTAATAGGAATCTGAGGGGTAGATTTTTCACACAAAGGATGGTGGGTACATGAAATGGGCTGCCAGAGGAGGTAGTTGAGGCAGGGTCTATTGCAATGTTTAAGAAACAATTACACAGATACATGGATAGGACAGGTTTAGATGGTTATGAGTCAAATACATGTTGGCCGGTGTTGGCAAGTTGGGCCGAAGGGCCTGTACCCACGCTGTATGACTCTTTGATCCTATGACTCTATGAAAACAAGATAAAGCGACCCCTGTATTCCTCAATTTTGATTTATAATGCAAACATGGCAACTTTTCCATTTGGCATTAATAGTTTATCAACATAAACTCAAGAATGCACTAGTGCTCTCAGCTGCAGGATTTCTGCATTGCTTCATGAAATTCTATGGTGACAGCTCACTATCCTGCTCCCAATCCCAGATTGGAATGGGAAATCACTAACATTTAAATATAAATGTAATTAAACTGCACAATCACATCAAGCATCACTTGGAATATAATATAATCTCTCCCAAAAAAGTTGCAGACTGAATTTTCTAAATGTCTGGCAGTTTGGGACAATTTTGTGGGGGGTTGCACCATCTACATTCCATGCCTTAGTTCAAAGCATCCCATATGATATTTTCAACACCTTCTCAACCTGTCCTACTACATGCCAGGATCTGTGGGCATATTCTCCAAAATTACACTATTATTCCACAACTCTTGGTATTTATTCTCGGTGCACTTCCCCAAATGCATTACTGCACACTGTTCCAGACTTACTTTCAATGGCCATGTTTCTCCAAAATCGACTACACCATCCATACTCTCTTGCAGTCTTTCCTTCTCATTATTAACCGCATAGTCAATTATTGTATCATCTGCAAACCCTTGATCATGCCCCAACATTTAAATCTGTCATTATTATATATATTACAAATTGCAAGGGTCTGCAGAATGAGCTCATGAAACAGTTTCCATTCACAAAGTACCCATCAAACATTCCCCTTCATTCCTGCCATGCTCTCGTAGATCCCATGAGCTTTCACTTCATTAAGCAGATTGCCAAATGGGACTTTTGAACAAATGACTGCTAAAAAATGCACAAACAAAATCACTTCAAACCCACTGCCTTCAATGACACTCCTTGGCTTCTTAAAATGTACAATTGAGCTAGTGAGACACAAGTCAAGTCAAGTCAAGTCAAGTCAAGTCAAGTCAAGTTTATTTGTCACATACACATACGAGATGTGCAGTGAAATGAAAGTGGCAATGCTCGCGGACTTTTGTGCAAAAGACAAACAACCAAACAAACTATAAACACAATCATAACACACATATTCTTTTACATAATAAATAATGGAAGGAAAAACGTTCAGTAGAGTTAGTCCCTGGTGAGATAGGCGTTTACAGTCCGAATGGCCTCTGGCTTATCTGTGCTCACTGACCTTGATTAATATAAAAGTTTGCAAATAAACGTTTATATTGATCCCAATTTCCCCATCATAAGTGAAAGTATCAGTTATAACATTTATCCCCGTTCCTCCTTTCTTTAAACAATGGTACAATGCTAGCAGTTCCCCAAACTTATGTCACTAAATTCGTAGCTACTGTCTGATTTCTTCTCTTCTTTTTACAACTTGAGACATAGTTCATTTAAGATTGGCAACTACATTCACAGATATTAACTAAACCCTTCAATACCTCCTCTCTTGCTGTGTTTATTCCATCTAATATTTGCCCTCAACCTTAAACACAGCATGGATAACCAAAAATTTGGTCAACCAGGCTATACAAGACACGATTCTTTCGTTCCAGATGCTCGACCCACTGAGTTTCTCCAGAAGTTTGTTTTTTGTGCTTGGTCAAAGAGGCAGATCATAGTAAATTAGGGATGTATTTCTACTACAGTTTATCAGCTGGTCTGCCATTCTTCAGAGATTTTCTGCAGCTGTTTTAAATAGGTTACCACAGTTGAGCAGGAAATTCTTGGAATCTTAAAGAGTAGCAATAACTTCTCGGAAAATAGACAAAAGGTTGGCATGATAAAAACTCTGTCTTTCAAGACAATGCTCAAATTTGAGAATAATACAGGCCTCTAATTTATCTTTTGCATGTCCATTACAAGCTGTTCTCAAAGTCTCCGTCTTGAAATACAACGACCAGGGACGTGCGGTCAGGGGAGGCAGAGGAGGCAGAGCCTCACCTGTCATACTCCCAATGAAAACAGCTGTTAAGAAAAGTAAAGAAAAAATAATAAAATAAAATAAATATAAAGATCTTTCCACTCATCTGTTACAAATGTCATTTCTATATGAGTCTAATCATTTTTTATAGTAAAAATCGCAACATTTTCGCAGCTCTGCTGCAAATACAGGGAGAGATGAGAGGTGAGGCAGCGACGAGCTGAGTCTCCCCTCTGATTGCGCAACCCCTTAGAAACTGCATGGAGTGCGGGCAATAAGCGTGTGCCTGTTACTATCTCTATGTATGTCACCAAAGTAATGTGTGTAAACCCCTTCATTACATGTCCTTACCTTCCATAGTCCAGGTAATGTATTTCACATATAAAGATATTAAATTGGTCTCACATAAAACTGCAATGAAAAAGCTCCAGGGGAGGCAGCGATCACATCTGCCTCACAAGGGGGAGTGTCTCGAGCCCAGTGGAGGAAGAGCGAGCGTCAATTACGTAGGTTCAGCCCACGTAATTGACGCTACCTCACTCTCCCTCCACGTTAGCTAGCTTCAGCAGTGGCAGCGCAGACCAAAGATCATGGAGCGGAACAAGATACGCCCCTTGGGAAGGTAGACTTTGTCGGTACATTAGAAAGTTATTAGACTTTTAAAAAAATAGATCTATACTTATCACAATAATAAAGTCATCAATTTTTGTACTTCTGTACATTTTTGTTTTTGTTCTTGTAAGGCAGGAGTCTCCAAAATATGGTCCGCGGGACACATCAGGCCCACCACCTGGTTTTTGAAGCTCAGACTCGAGTCGGGGAGAGGGCGGCCCGGGGCTGCTCTTAGTGTTGTTACCGGTTAGATCCCTCGAATTGTCAGAGCCGAGACATCACTGGGCCGCAGTGAAGAAGGGTGCAATGGTGGGGTGGGGGGTTCACCGACGGTCAGAATGGGACGGCTGCGGGTTATAACGTGCCATCGTTCCTCTCTCCCTTCTCTCTCTCTCCCCATTCTCCCTCTCTCTCCTTTCTCTCTCTCTCCCCTCCCTTCTCTCTCCCCCCCTCCCTTCTCTCTCCCTCCCTTCTCTCTCTCTCTCCCTCCATTCTCTCTCTCTCTCCCTCCCTTCTCTCTCTCTCTCCCTTCTCTATCTCTCTCTCCCTTCTCTCTCTCTCCCTCCCAGCCATTTTATTGGTAAGAACCAATTTTCAAAAAAATCACATACTCAAGAGTTTATGATGAACTTTAGCTCCTTTGAAAACTTTATACAATTTCAGGGCAAACATATATCGAAATCAAGAATAGAAACTGTGATTGACTAGATCTGAAAAGCTGAGATGGAATCTCTATTTCTGTTTCACTTAGCTCCTGTATCCATACAAAACAGTGGACGCAGTTTAAATTATATTGAAACGGGTTTCTTTCCAAATACAAAACTGCCCATTTCAGCCCAATCAGCTGAATTGCCAAGAGGTCAACTGCATTTCATCATTGAACTCGCTGTTATTAGTAAGGCTTCTGTCATGTCTGAGTACGAGAAAAAGTTCCCTTTCCAGACCATTATCTAGTGATCTGCTACAAAGGGTATTCATGTGGAAAGGATGAACATTATTATGACAGTCCACTCATCCAAATAGGAAAGGCTGTTGCCATTCCGATGAAGAACAGTCCCATGAAATAAATTATAGGAAGGCAGATGGTGCAACTGCACCCTGGCATAATGTCGGACTTTCTGGCAGGGGACGAAGGAATTGCTATGATGTCAAGTATATAGGAATCAAACTGGTGTTTAATTACATTCTGTGAAATGTCCCATTCCTTCAA
This sequence comes from Amblyraja radiata, assembly GCF_010909765.2. NCBI lineage: Eukaryota > Metazoa > Chordata > Chondrichthyes > Rajiformes > Rajidae > Amblyraja > Amblyraja radiata. The sequence continues at coordinate 22,899,794 of NC_045968.1, forward strand.
GGCTTCTAATGCATTGGGCTTCTCATTCTAAATACTGAAGATTGAGCAGTTTACATCTCCAGCAGAAGCCTGCCATGGAATTCCACCATTTCCCATTTGGTTTTGCTGTTCTGTGCACAAATTTGGTTCTGTAGTCTAGTGCTCTCCTGCTACAAGAGCCACGGATGAAGGTGATCCTTTAGCCTATAAATCTAATCCTTCTAAAATATCAATTTCCCATTATTCCATCCTGGGTCATTAGCTGAGCCCAGCCGCTGCATCACAAACTCCAGCCATTGATAACTCAATGTAGAGAGACTCTTTCTGACACCTCTCTTCCGTACTATGCTCTGCACAGATGCTGTCACATCCTTTCATACTCAATGATGATCAGAAAATGTATTTGGCCAGTCAACACTTCTTGTACCGCATTTATTTCTGGGCGTGGAATCTCGAGGAGGGTATCTTGACATTAGACAGAGTACAGTGTAGATGCACAACCATCATAGCTGGTTCAAATAATTAAATAATGAAGTTAGTTTGCATTGATTAGGTGCAATCTTATTGACATCACGAGTATTGTGCTTAGTTGCTAATATATTGCAAGGTTAGCCCAAACAAGTTTATATGTTCTAGGAGAACTGAGCTATTCGGCCCATCATGTCTACTCTGCCATACAATCATGGCTGATCTATTTTTCCCCTCTCAACCCCATTCTCCTGCCTTCTCTCCATAACCCGACACCCGTACTAATTAAGAATCTGCCTTAAAAATATCCATTGACTTGGCCTCCACAGCCATCTGTGGCAATGAATTCCACAGATTCACCACTAATTAGAGGAATTCCTCCTCATCTCTTTACTATGGGTCCGTCCTTTTATTCTGAGGCTATGGCCTCTGGTCCGAGACTCAACCACGAGTGGTTACATCCTCTCCACATTCATTCTATCCAGTGCCAATTATCAGCTCGTTATCTTCCCATAACGGCTGGGATCGGCCCAAAGAACAACGGCCGCACCTTTAAAATTGGAATTAGAATATTCAGAGTTGATGTCAACGTGCTTCCAAACACAAGTAGTACGAAATCTGGATCCCTCCAATCCAAAAATGGTTGGTTACTTGAAAATTTCAAATGTTATGTCATTTACATTTTTGTATGTATAACCATTAGCATATCCCTTGATGGGATTGGAGGATAGGCCCCAAATAGTCAGCCCAGGAATTAGAAGAACAGATATGCTCAGAGATTGCAGACAGCTGCAAGACTAATAGGGTTGTCAGGGGATTTTAATTTCTTCAATATAGACTGGGACTGTCATAATAGCAAGGGCTTATATGGGGAGAAATTTGTCAAATGTGTTCAGGACAATTTCTTTCCTGTAATGGGTCTTACAAAGGAGAGAGCAGAGCTTGAAGTACTATTAGGGAATTGGGCAGGGCAAGTGACTGAAGTGTCGGTGGGCAAGCCTTTAGGGGCCAGCAACCACAGTTTTATTAGCTTCAAAATTGTTAGAGATATGGACAAGGCTGGCCCACAAGTTAAAATTCTAAATTTGGGCAGGACCAACTTTGAGATTTGAGACAGGAAATTGCTAAAGTTGATTAGTGTGCATAGTTTGCGGGCAAAGGGACATCTGGAAAGTGGGATGCTTTTGAAAGTGTGATACTGAGAGCTTTCCTATTAGCATGAAGTGCAAGGAAGGTGGGAGTAAAAGAACTCCGAATAACCAGGAAAATTGATCTGGTTCACAGACTGATCAGGGTACATAGTTCCCAGAAAATGGCATCATGTCATAAGAGATAGGGAGAAGGCCGTTTTTGCACATTAAATTATTATTTGTTTAAAAAAAAGTGCAATCAATTATTTACAATAATATTTGCAGTACAAAATAAATCAAAAAAGGGTGGGCAGGCAGCCGACTATGGCAGAGTCCTCTTCCGCCAGGCGCCATGACTCGCGGATGGTCAACTTGGCCAGGCCTAGGAACAAACCAACCAGGCCATCTTCGGCCCGACCCTCCCCGACTGGGTGTCCAAAGATGAAGATGGTGGGTGTGAAGTGCAGCCAGAAGGCAAGGAGCAGCCCCTTTAGATATTGGAACAGGGGCTGCAACCTCACACTCCATGTACACGTGGAACACAGACTCTTCCAGCCCGCAAATGTGGCAGGTGGCTGGCGAGTCTGTGAACCGTGAGAGAAACAGGTTACAAGGGACTCCTCGATACAGTGCCCTCCACCCCAGGTCCTCAATGTAGAGGGCCAGAATCACTGCTTAGAGGGACCCGCACTGGGGGGCCCTCTCGCGACCAAAAGGCAACACCGACCGCCACTTTGTGTCCGGATGGTGCACTAGGGTGAGGAAGTGCAGGGTTAGGAGGTGGAGCCTGTACACGAGACGCCTGCACATTGCACATTGGCCTTCATCAGTCAGGTAATTGATAAAGAAGCTGGGACACCAAGTTAGAGTGTTACAAGTTGGTAAGGCCACACCGATGTTCAGTTTTGGTCACCCTGCTATGGGAAAGAAATGCAGATCTGCTGAAAAATATGCAGAGAAGATTTACCAGTATGTCACCAGGACTCACGGGCCCGAGCTAAAGGGAGAGGTTGGATGAGCTAGGACTTTATTCCTTGAAGTACAGGAAGCTGACGTTGGATCTGATAAAGGTGTGCAAAATCATGAGGCAAATAGATCTGGAGTGTGCAGAGTCTTTCCCAGAGTAGGCAAATCAAGAACTAGAGAGCATAGGTTTAAGGTAAGTGGGTGGAAAAAAAGAAAAGGAACCTGAAGGGCTAATGTTTCATACAGAGGGTGATAGGTATATGCAGGTATATGATAGGTATATGCAGGGATACCAACATTGGGTGAGAGTTGGGAGTGAGAAATTGTGAGAGACCAAGCCCGAGGGTAGGTACGGAGTTTGTACGGAGTTTATGCATTTTTCAGCTTGAAATTGTGCAATCTGGTGCATACTGTTGCGAGTCTTTTAACTTACACTTGAATGCAATATTTATGCTTTATATTGGATTAGCTATGAATAAGGTTAGGCTAAATTACATTCCACAGAAGAGCCAGGCTCTGATCAACAGGTGCAGCATATGAATGATCTTAGTATATTCATGTATAGAAATCAGATTATAATCAAACACTTGGCCCATGTTGACCGACCTGGATCTCACTGTACACCTGGTACTACTCCTGACCCTGACTCCAGTTGCATACCTTCTCTCAATCCTGACCCTGAGTCCAGCCTTACACCTGACCCTCTCTTCTATCCTGATCATAGCTGCTTAGGTTCCCAGTGCTGAACACTCCCATTGTCCCAGCTTTGACTGCACACCTAGTACTATTCCAGACCTTGACTCTGGATGCACACTTGGCCTTGCTCCTATCTGGCCCACACATAAAGCCCCATATCTGACCCCCTGGACTTAACCTATTACGTTCAAGTCCACAGGTGCTTATCTAATGCGGTAATCTTTTATGGGGCACTTCACGGACCAAATTTTGTATAAGAAAATTTGCTACATCCATTGGCTTCCTTGTTATCTAACATGATAGTTACTTTGTCAAAGAAGTCATCAATTGGTTGAACACAATTTCTCATCCATAAAATTATACTCACTCAGCTGTATAAGTATTCTGTTACCATTTCCTTCATTTTCCTAACAAGCTGTCCTGAAGCCAGTTTCACCCCCAATATTTTCAGTATTTTGCTGTCTTCCTCTCAGCTGGGACTTCTCCGAAATGCATAGTCCAATAACTGTATATTTAAGCAATACTATTCTATTAAATGTGATCTTGAGTACATAATATTTTCTGTGGTATTCATAACACAACAATGATAAAAGGATCTTTGTTTTGATTGCACCTACCAACATGCATACATTATTATATTACAGTTAATATGTACCGAGGGCAAATATTTGTTCCAATGCTCCCCATTCCCAATTACTTTTACATTGCAGTGATTGAAACCCAAGTGAAGTTTAAATGGCATCAGAAAAAAAATAAAACCTCCGAATGGATGATATTCATTACATGGTTCGTTGGAGTCAGTATCAGCACAATTACAATATTAAACTTTGAATCTTCAGATGTACTGGTTCAAGCTAAAACTAAAGACAAATAATAACCTCCTCACACATTCCTCTGCAAGTATCTCTGTCACTCCTTTAAAATATGCCCCTTCTTTGAACAAGCGCTTAAACATCGCATCTGAATCTTTTTCTATCTGATTACACTCCTTGAGGATGTTCATCTACGTGTTCAATTAATAAAACAATGAGATTGGGGACATTTCTATTCAATCTGTCAAAGGAATTTGGGGAGGGGGGGGGGTTAGAAATAGTCAGTGAGGTAAACAAACATAATAGTTGAGTGGCAAGTGACAATAGTGCTACCTTCCCAATATTTAACAAGGAAATAATGGGTTATCGGGGCTGTATGTTGGACAGATAGCCTGACACCTTGCATGTCATTTTAATATTACACTTATCACATCGTCCTGGATATTCCGGATTAATAAATTAAAAGGTTTTGTCAACTAATTACAAATCAGGCTAATTACAAATCAATAACATTAGTCAACTCCGAAACATGAAGCGCTGAGCATTGGGATCCAGACATCATGGATAACTGGCCTCAGTTCCCCGCTCAAATCTGTTTGAACCGGGGGCCACGGAGCATTTTTGAAAGTGGAGGGGCTGAGTGATCATTGATCACTGGCCTTGGGGGGTACCCGGTGAGGGAGTGGAGCAACCGAGTGGGGGGAGGGTGTGGGAGGGGGGACTTTTTGAAATTTGATGTGTTAAAATCATGTTTTAGTACATTGTAGAAGTATGATTTCAATGTTTTTTGTTTGAAGTATTTTTAAGGGGTAACTTTTTCCACATGGGTGGGTATATGAAACAAGCTGCCAGAGGAGGTAGTTGAGGCAGGAACTATCCCAACATTTAAGAAACAGTTAGACTGATACATGGATAGGACCGGTTTGGAGGGTCATGGACCAATAACAGGTAGTGTAGTTGGGACACGTTGGCGGGTGTGGGCAAGTTGCGCCGAAGGGCCCGTTTTCACACTGTATCACTCGATGACTACATTATACCTCCACCATGCATGTATGCTTCAAAATCAAGTGGTCGATTCTTATTGCCATATACTGAAGCCAGGCACGTGCCATGAGTAATTACTCAAGGTAGGCAGTCAGTTGGCTTTTTTTTAAAATCTTAAACCACGCATGCGCAGATTGTTCTCTAAGTAACAATTCAATTTTCCCAAGGCTTCTAAATCTCCTTCATTTTTTAATTACTGAATGGGTGGGGGATGGTGGATGAAGACAGGTGGAGAGATGGTGGGTAAACGGGAGCACACCGGGACGTTGAATCAGTTGTCATCTTATTGAATGACAATACTAATTCAAGGGTCCAATTGGAGGGAGAGTTCCTTTCATAGCCTGTGGAGAGTCTGTGCCAGGGGTTAAAGATGCGGGGAGGGCAGGAGTGTTGAGGACGGGGTCGGAGATCATGTCAGACTCACTCACCGCTGCCGCAGCGCTCCGGGCACCGACAGCAGAACCGGCTGCCACTTCAGCGCCTTCTGCTGGCCCGCTCAACTCTAGCAGTGCTCTCCGTCTGAACATCTCTCACCTGCCGTTCGCCGGCTTCGCTCTTGACAGCCGCTTCCCGCAAATCCGTAAATTCTCACAGCCGAATAACCTCAACTGGTCCCTTGCGCGTGCTGTCGGAATTTAAGGATTTGTGGGAAGCGGCTGACATGAGTGAGGCCGGCGAGCGGCAGGAGAGAGGTTTTCAGACGGAGGGCACTGCCAGAGATGAGCGGGGACCTGCAGAAGGGGCTGTCCGGTCCCGGCGGCCACTCGCAGCCACCCGAGCTAATTCACTCCCCTGCCTACAATGTGGTGGCTCCGTGCCCGTTGCGTCGCAAGTGGGTTACTGGTCCCGATCCCCTCCTTCACAACACTCCTGCCCTCCCCACAACTTTACCCCTGGCCAGACTCCCCAAACACTGTGGAAGGAGCTCTCCCCCCCACCCCGGGAAATACGGTATTTAAAAACATATAGCACTAAGAAATGTACTTACCACGTTATTAGTACACAAACTCCATTCTTCTCTCTTTGTTTCCTAAGATACTCTTAAAATAATGACAATCCATATTTGAAAAACCCGCCAAGAAACTAGCGCTGTGCATACAGCAAAGGCAGAATTTCAGCTGCCTTCAGCCCCGCTTGAAATTGACGGCTTGAAGCAGCGCTGACGGCACGTGGGCTGCACAGACCTTCGCATGTTGCAAGTGCTGCGGTTGAATGGCACGGAGAATTATGCCTACCTAAGAGATCGATCTCTTAGATAGGCATAATTCTCCCATGCCTTCACTTTTTGTATTTAATAATTGCCATTTTAGTCAAGGTAGGAAGTGCCTACCTTGCCTTCTCTGACGGCACGTGCCTGAATAGAAACATAGAAAATAGGTGTAGGAATAGCATAGAAACATAGAAAATAGGTCTAGGAATAGGCCATTCGGCCCTTCGAGCCAGCACTGCCATTCAATATGATCATGGCTGTTCATCTAAAATCAGTTTCCTGTTTTTTCCCCATATCCCTTGATTTCGCTAGTTCCAAGAGCTAAATGTAATTCTCTCTTGAAAACATCCAGTGAATTGGCCTCCACTGCCTTCTGTGGCAGAGAATTCCACAGATTTACAACTCTCTGGGTGAAGAAAGTTTGTCCTCATCTCAGTCCTAACTGGCCTAACCTTTTTCTTAAACTGTGACTCCTGGTTCTGAACTCCCCCAACATCGGGAACATTTTTCATGCAGTTACAGTAAGAGAAAATTTAGCAGGCAAGCAGGATGCTTTCTCCAACCACCCCCATTTGAAGGCCACTATCTTCCACCGCTTCTACCTAGTGCTTGGTACCTAATTCCAGCAGCCACTGGTTGTCCTCCAGGATACACCGAGCCACAGCCTGATCCATGCCGGTCACCAAGGCGAATTCGGCAGAGACTCTCACTGTGGCACAACGCTTCCGACGTCTCCGACTGCCCGGAACTCTTGCAGCGAGCGACTCGCCAGCTTGGCAAACACTCTCCAGCCCGGCAAACACTCGCCAGCCCCGGCTCTCCAACACCCGCGGCCCATGCAGTTGATATGAGTTTTGAAATTCTTGTTGATCACAGAATTTCTCACGACAGAGCGTGAGAAATTTGTGATGAAACATAGAAACATAGAAAATAGGTGCAGGAGGAGGCCATTCGGCCCTTCGAGCCAGCACCAACATTCATTGTGATCATGGCTGATCGTCCCCAATCAATAACCCGTGCCTGCCTTCTCCCCATATCTCTTGATTCCACTAGCCCCTCGAGCTCTATCTAACTCTCTCTTAAATCCATCGTAACTTGGCCTCCACTGCCCTCTGTGATAGGGAATTCCATAAAGTTTTTTCTCTCCTCAGTCTTAAATGGCTTCCCCTTTATTCTAAGACCAATGAGCTAATGAGCGTGAGAATTTGGCGAAATGCGTGAGTCTCAGCCCTGAGTATATGGAACCAGCTGCGAGCAGTAGTTGAGGCAGGTATAATAACATTTAAAAAGCCATTTGGACAGGTACATGGATAGTAAAGGTTTAGAGGGACATGGGCAAAATGCAAGCAAACGGGACCAGCTTAGAAGGGACATCTTGGTCAGCATGGTTAAATTGGGTCAAAGGACCCGTTTCCGTGCTGTATGACTACCTATCCAACAAAGTGGATGCAGAGTGATAGTACAGATTAACCTTTCATCACATTGAACAGTGGAATAGATTTGAAAGGCTGTCTGGTCTACTAGATACTACTTAAAGTAGCAGTCCAGCCACACTTCAAACTTCACCACTAACCTGTGGCTTCTTCGACACCACACACACACCACACATTTCTACTTTCAAACAATATCAGCTGTTGTGGAACAAATTTATCAAAATCAGTTTCACTAACTTAAAAGCTCAGTATCCACTTTACCTATGCTATTCATGGCTTTATACAATCGAGTAACACTGACACCCATAAGCAAACATTATCAAAATGTGATCTCAAACTTTTTGTTGTTGCTTTTTATGGATCACTTACCAATGGCCTTTCTCCAAGTTTGCCCATCAGAACCGCACAGCAATTCAAATAGGTACATCTATCGTTTTGGAAGGTGGAATATGTTTTGAAGTGTGTTCCCCATGAACGTGGAAGGTAAGCACAGAGATGAATGAGCAATATTTCCAGAGCTGATACTCTGAGTCAGCTGCTGAGCTGCAATTGTCTGCTTCAGTTTAGCTGCTGTATTGCCACTCAATCACACTTGCAAGTTTTTTTTTTAAATTGACAACTGCATCGGATTGTGAAGAAAAATGAAAATAGCCCTGCCATTCTGTTAAGAGAATTGCACTGTTTACCGTTTGGACCAGTACAATGTAGCGAGGCTCAACCTGACCTCCAAGTGCATCTTCAATCACGTTAAAATGACAAGTGGCCAGCTGATAAAAGCAACACTTACTGACAGTTTGATTTGAACTCTAAACATTAAAGGAACACAAGGAACCATCAATCATTTCTAACTTAAGAGCAATGTCCAAATAAGATGAAACGTCACAATCTTGCAAGACATGTTCAACTCTAGGCTGACTGATGCTCTCAAAAGTTTATTGCCAGACGAATCTCAGGGAAATAAAGCCGAAGAGAAGACACTTCTGGCTCAAAGCACATCTGCATTATCTGTTTCGCACAATTTTATAGCCGCCCCAACTCGCAAATAAATATTAACTTTAAAACTCGTTAAAGAGGAATGTCCAAGTTGTTCTGCTAAGGATTACATACCACGGTACAGCTTCTCGTTTTGCTCAGGCAGCAACATTAAAAGTGTTGAGTTAACACAGAAAGCCAAAATGCTGCTTTGGTTGCTCTCTTTCGGAAAGATGTTGTGCTTGAATGTAAATGTGTTTACACCCCATGAGGCAAATCAAATAAAAAGCAAGGCCTTCAGATGTCAACAAACTACTGAATACCTTGTCACCTAGGCAACTGGTAATAGAAAAGGGGATCAGTGCTGCACTTTTAAAAATTATTCACTCCTTTTCTCTGCTCAGTCATTTCAATAAAGCACACAAGGAATTACTTTGAGACCTTATTTCCTTGCATTCAATTGGCCAAGTCTTTCTGCATGGTAGGCTGCTCTGGAAAACTAGATCGCATGTGATCCAGGGAAAACTTGCTAACAGGATACATAATTGGCTTCACAGTAGGAAGCAGAGTGGAGGGTTGCAGGGTTATTTTTTTGGACTGGAGGGCTGATTAGTTGTGGTGTCTCAGGGATCAGTGCTGGGACCATTGTCGTTTGTCATTTATCTACAATTTAGATGAGATTGTACAAGGGATGGTTAGCAAGTTTACAGATAAAGGGCCCGTCTCACTTTCACGATCTAATTCACGACCTTTTTTACTCTTGGACATTTTTCATCATGCTAGAAAAACGCCCCGACCTACTTGATGCCACGAGTACCTACGATTAGCATCACAGCCGGCTACGACCTCCTACGACCTTGTGACGACCATGCTGCGAGTATGAGTCAAGGGCAAACTTGGCAGTGGTCGTGAAAGTGGGACAGGCCCTTAACACTAAAATAGGTGGTATTGCACAGATGGTAGAGTGCAGATGGTTATCAAGAATTACAGCGTGAACTTGATCAAGTGTGCAAGTGTGCAAAGGATGGCAAATGGAGTTTAATTCAGATCAGTGCGAGGTGTTACATTTTGGGAATTCTAATCAGGGCCAGACCTTCACGGTAGGGCCCCGGGGGTCTGCTGGAGTGCAGGGGGATCGAGTACAAGTACATTATTTCCTGAAAGTGGCATCACAGGTAGATAGGGCAGCGAGGCCTAAGGAGAGGGAATGGCCTGGACCCATTAATGGAAACTGATTGAGAGAAATGAAGACGACGAGCATTATATCAAACAAGCTGGTTCTTGCTCTCTGCCTTTCCCATGTTGACCTGGGACCTGACTGGTGGGAGTCTCGTTGGCCCGACTGTTCTTTCAATGTGGACACGAGTCTCTTCTTCCTGCCGCTGGGCAGTGAACAGGACCTTTAAGATGGCGGCCGATAGAGGAGAGAATCGGTGCTGGTGATTTGATCTGGGGGTTCGCCTTCCACATCTTCGGAGTTGCTCTGGGTGTTCGGCTGCAGGAAGTGCTCCAATGCAGGTGGCTGTGGGAGGCGGCTGCAGGAGAAGTGGGGACAGCCATTCGTGTGTCGATGGGTCTGCTGGAAACCCTACGGCAGTCTGGGGACCACATGGATTGGACAACCCACAGAGACAGAGCGCACAGATCAGACAAAGCCTACAGCAACACGGAGCAGTGGAGGAGGACATCAACAACATCGCCAGGCCAGGCCAACTCCTGCAACACTAATCCACTTCTGCCACCAAGGACTCTATTTTAAGAATGTAACCTGAAAGGCAGAGAACCATGGTAACCCTTTGTGTGCTGCCTCAATGAAGTATGCTTTCCTTACCCTACAATCGCTGTATTTTTGGACTTACTTGTGATTTTGCTTATGTATAATATGATTTTACAGATTGTTTGCATAACTAAGAATTACACTGCATCTAGATCAATGTGACAATGAAGTACTATTGAACCACTGAGGAAGGATTTTGGGATATAGGCCTTGATGATCTGTCTGGGAATTGAGTATGGTATAGTAGTGTGTCCAAATGTTTGTTTTAGTGTCTCTCGGTATGTCTTGTGTGGGGGGTGGTGGGGGGGAAAAGGGGAAACCGTTCTTCAGTCACTTCCTCAATGCCGCATTTGGAGTATTGTGTTCAATTTTGGCCACGCTGCTCGAGGAAAGATGCCATTAAGCTGGAAAAGGAGCAGAGATTTACGAGTATGTTGCTAGGACTTGAGGGCCTGAGCTGTCGGGAGAGGTTGGGCAGGTTAGGACTTCATTCCTTGGATCACAGGAGGCTGAGGAATGAATCTTAGAAGAGGAGTATAAAATCATGAGGGGAACAGATCGGGCGAGTGCAGAGTCTTTTCCCAGGGTAGGGGAAATCAAGAACTAAAAGAGCATACCTTTAAAATATTGAAAATATTTAATAGGCACCTGAGAAGCAATATTTTTTTCCAGGAGTGTAGTGGGTATATAGAATGAGCTGCTAGTGGAAGTAATTAGGGAAAGTACAATAACAACATTCAAAAGACATTTGACAGGTACAGGGATAGGAAAGATGTAGAAGGATAGAGGTCAAACACGGGCAATTGAGACGAGCTTAAACGAGATATCTTGGTTGGCATGAGCAAGTTAGGTTGAAGGGCCTGTTAACATGCTCTATAACACGATGACACTGGTGTAAAAAATAAAATTCAATATAATAGCCCACTGGTTAATATACACCAGCAGAAGCAACTCACGCCCGAGTAATGAAAAGTGTAAGCTATAATTGTAAAATAGAAGAGATAATAAATAATTCAAACTGAAGTCTTTTCAAATGCTTTTAGTACTTCACTTTTTCCAGCAGTTCAATGCTGTTTTGGGAATAGCTTGCTTTTAGCAATCCACTTGATGGTGGACAAAACCTCTGCTGGCTTCAAGAGGAAGCTGAACAATCTTGGAAATAACTCTTACATCAATTCCTGATATGATCCACGATATGGAGGTGAATGTAGAGGGAGCATCTGTGTTCCTGGTCTTAAAGAGAAGAAATGAAAATGTTTGAGAAGGGTCAAATTTTGATCACAACTAAAAAGGAACATAAAATGAGGCATTTAGCTCAACCAATCTATGTCAACACTGGTGTTCCATTTGAGCCTCTTTCAATTAGTTTAGTTGAGAGATACTGCGAGGAAACAGGCCCTACGAGTGTTCCCTGTACACCAACACTATCCTACACATTATGGACAATTTACAATTTTTACCAAAGCCAATTAACCCAAGCCTGTATGTTTTTACTGTGTGAGAGGAAACCGGAACACCCGGGGAAATCCCATGCGGTCACGTGGAAACGTACAAACTGCAGACAGCACCAGTAGTCAGGATCGAACCCGGGTCTCTGGCGATCTAAGGCAGCAACTCTACAGCTGCGCCACCATGACACCCTATTAGAAACAATAATATTGTTGCTTATTAAAATCAAACAATATGAGCCTCCTCCTTCACACGCTTGCCCATTCTCTCTATAGCCTTAATTACTCGCAGTAATAGCAAGTTCCACATCCTTAAGATTGAAGGGACGATAGGAATAGAAAGTTTTCTTCCAAATTCCCTATTCGATTCATGTTGGACTATCTTACAATGATGGTTTCTAGTAATGCTTTTCTGCATAAATAGAAACACTTTCTGAAGCTACTTTATCAAATTCAGATTAATTTATCATATACGCCAGAATGCAATGAAATTCCTAGTTCGCATGAAGCCCAGAGTAAACCATAAGTACGACAAATGCAAGATCAGCAGAATGGCAAAGATTGTTGTGCAAAAATACTAAATTGCAATAACAGAATAACCGAATGAGGTAGAGTTCAGAGTAAGTGGCAACACCTCTGGGAATGGAGTGTGCAAGAGATTCCCAATTCTGATAGCTGTGGGAAAGGCAGCTGTTCTTAAGTCTGGATGTCCACGTTTTCAAGTTCCTGTAAATTCTCCCAGAGGTGGAAGAGAGAAAAGGGAGCAGTCACAGTAGCAAGCATCCTTGATAATATTTCCAGCCTTCCTGATGCAACACACTGTAAAGATGGACTGGATGGAAGGAAGTGACGAGCTGTGATAGACTGGGCTGAGTTCACCATTCTCTGCAGATTCAGGTATTCAAATGCATTTGCCCTATCAGGTTGAGATGCATCGCATCTAAAACGCTATAGAACATCCGCAGATGTTTGGGAGAATCCTTGTGGTCATGCCGAATCTTGTCAGAAGCCTAAGTATATATTCTGATGTGCTTTCTTGATCATTGCATCAGTGTGAATAGACTATTTTTAAAGGCATCATTTTTATTTTTTAAAGACCTCTAATAGGTTATTCCTCAGCTTTCCTTGGTCATGAAACCCAAATGTTTATCCTTTCCTGATATACATACCAGAACTGTGAAAAATATCACATGTAGTTTTATCAGTCTGATATGGTGCAGTATAACTTCCTTACCTTTCAATTCCATTGTTCTGAATTTGAAAAAAGGAAAACACTCAGGTTCCATGTCATGTGAATCTGTGACACCATTTAATAATTTGTACTCCAATCCTTTTTTCTTCTTGCCCCACATGACCAATCACATATTTTGATAGGAAATACATACATGGATGTATTCAGCCATTTTGTCACGTTCTGTATTTCATTGCGGCCTTTTACATCTAAATATTTGTATTATCTGCAAACTTAGAAATTGTCCAAATTGCTAAAAAGTAAATTGTGAACAATAGTGGTCTCAACACTCATCCTTTTTTTGCACCCATCTTCTTCCAGGATTCCAACATCTGCAATCTCTTGTGGCCCCACTGTGAATTGTTGATTTTTGTTCTCAATCTGCTTCATCTCAAACCCAGCAGGCAACTAATTCTGCTACTTGTTCCAACTCCGCAACCTTGTTCATTTCTCTGCGGGATATTTAATGTGGATTTGAAAACCTAGATAAATTATATCTGCTGCATTACCATCATGGAGTCAGAGGTACAGCATGAAAACAGGCCCTTCAGCCCATCAAATCCACATTGCCCCAAACACACATTTTACACCAATCCCTCCCCAATCAGTTCATTCTCTCCAAATTCTACTATTTATCCAAATACAAGGGATAATTCACAGTGGCCAACTAACCTACTAATTTGTACATTTTAAGAATGTGGGAGAAAACCAGAACACTGAGGAAACCCAAACAGTCACAGGGAGAGTGTGCAAACTTCACACAGATATCACGCAAGGTCAGGATCAAACACAGGTAGCTGGAGCTGTGAGGCAGCTTTATCTTGAGGCAAATATCTTGGTCCAATTAGCTGTGTCACTGTGTTGCCCATAAATATAGGTCATTGTCTTCATTCCAGGTTAAAAAAAAAGTCATAACATTTGGTGAAGAATTTCTTTCCTGAAATCTATAATGGCCTCTCATTATTTTTTTTGTCTTTAGATGCCCTGAAATTCCCACCTTTAATCGAGATGGTAACCTTTCAATTTAAAGTTTGGTAACTTGAAGTCCCCAAATAATGAGTTTACTAGTGATAGATCAGCTAGCTCAAGACAGGACAGTCAGCTCCAGGACAGGTTGAACACAGGACAAAATCTTCCTGCATTACAAGATCTGAATGGACACTTAGCAGAGATTAAGTACTGTTGTCTGCCATTTGTGTTACCAGACTAGTAATAAAAATAGCTTGGACTGATAAAACAGAGGCCTGGTCTAATTACCTCCAATTGAGATTCTCTCTCTTGAAAAGTGTCTATTTGCTTACATAGAACTGCTAAATTACACAGGAGGCAAATATCTTGGTCCAACTGGCTTACACCAGTTTAAACTCCACAAGCCTCCTACTTTAGACAACTGAAAATCTTGTAACTTACGGCTTTGAATTGATCCAAAACAGCATATGAAGGTAGACAAGGGGAGATCTAACAGCACGCAACAAAACCCAAGTGTTGCAACAATGATTCCTTTATCGAACTACTTGTTACTGAGATAATGATACCACATGTCTTCAGATATCTAGGAGTGTTGTGCACATCTGAACCAATGACCATTGGTAGTCTTCCCAATAGATAGAAATTGCTGACATTCAACAACATTCACAGGTGAAAATCCTTTCAGGAGAGCAGAGGGAAAGGGAGAGTAAGAGAGCAAGGGAGTAAAAGAGAGTTTTATGTTCACATTGACACTGAAGTTACCTCAGTGCTAACCTTATGCCACAAAGTTATTGAAATTGGATCCCTAATCTTAAAATCAGACAAGACAAGGGTAAGGCAATCACATTTATTTAATTACATATCATTACATTCCACGGAAACACAGCACAATCAGTAACAGCGCAATGTTTATAATTCACCCTACTGCAGCTGACTGGATTTCTAAAAGCATTTTTAACAGCTGATTAAACAAATGTTTAAAGGATACCTTTAAATGTGTAACGACACATTGCGATTTCACAAGACAAGATGTTTTGCTAAGCATCAGTACAGCAAATAAATATTAAAAATCAGAACGAGTAGCCAACGTCTGAAACCATTTTCAAAGCTCACTCACAATTTTTCCATTCGCTGCCTGTCACTGCCTAACTCAAATATGTTCAGTCTAAAGAAAGGTCCCAACCTGAAATGCTGTATGTCCTTTTCCCTCCATTAATGCTGCCTGGCCTGCTGAGTTCCTCTAGCATTTTGGTTTTGCTTTAATATTTCAGCAATCTAAACCAAAATCTATCAATTTCTATCACTCCCTTTATTCTTCTACTACCTTGCGCCTTTTTTTATTCTTGCATCTCGCGCACCCTTTTCACCTCCAACAATACAATGTCTCGTTCAATGTCAGTGTGACCATCTTCTCTTGGTTTGTTAATTCCTTCCTTCCCCCTATCCCCACTTTCTCAAATATGTCCCTTAGTTAATCCTTCACTGGTTATAAGAATTGTTTTTAACAAAGTGAAATACTGCTTGTTCTTAACACTATTAACCTGCTGAAAAATACAGAACACACTGGAGGAAAATACAAATAAAAACATTAATTGTTGTGGTTATGACTGAAGTAACATTTTCATTGATTCTTTAATCTTAGTTGTTAAAAACACAACTGCTGTGAGATGATGAATGATTCAGCATCACTGAGGTCTACTTCAAGAGCAGTGTTCTGCAGTGTGACATTCCTTCCGTTTACCCCTCTAAAGCAACTGCACTGCTTTCCTCTAGCAGGTAATATCCCACAAATAGGAAGAAAGTCAGTGAGAGCCATTAAAACCTCTTGTATGGATTAAAGAAATTGCCAAGTACTGTGGGTCTGTCCATCGAGGGTGACCCTTTCTAAGTTTGCCATTTGTATTTGATAATCTATCCACACTATTCAACCAAAGCAATAGGTAGCTTTGCACAAAACTATCAGAACTATTGATGACCATCAAATTCCTACCTTCCCATCAATGGAGGGAGAAAGGTTAGATCAATATTTAACTTTACTCGCCTTCTTCCCATTATAAACAAATATCCTGCGAGACAATTGCAAGCACAAGGCCACATGTGAAGTCTCTAACTTGTCAGGGATTTGTTAAATCAGTATGCCAAAAGATGATAAAGCTCAGGAACAGCTGGTACTCCTGAATTTGAAACTGCAGCTGTATTTTCAATGGTCCAATCGATTAATTGGAATTTGTGGGCAGCCTTTGAAACAAAAACATTTTATTGTAGCATTTTACACCAAAACTCTGATTTTGACAAAGCAGTTAAAACCAAAAGCACAACAAATTACACAGAAGCAATTTAAAGTTGTCAATACAAGTGCAAGATGAATTGAAAGCAATCTTTCCCTCTCCTCTTTCAATTAAAAGTTTTTTCCTCGGTGCATGCCACTTTCAAGCACTTTGCAATATGCTCTGGTAAGCCTGTACAGGCATCTTCCAATATCTCAATGATCACTGCTTTTCTCTTTCAGGGGCTTGGATATTAGTTTTTCGCAGCTCATGTGTGCAATACTAATTGCAGGTCTGTATCGTTACTGCAGCCAGCAGAGTTGAATTTAAATCTAAATCTACAAATGGGACACTACAGTTAAAGACTTTGCAAAGAAAAATTGGAAGCTACAGACTTGATAATTAAAAGAAAATGTTATTGGTTACCCCAGTCAACAAACAAGATTGTTTAGACCAGTGAAACAACACAAATGGTTCCTTTATTTCTTTTTAAAGGCACACATTTATGAGATCAATACCTCACCTCCCAGATTACGTATTTGCAGGTTCTCTGTCTGGACCACACTAATCCTTCAATTTCATTGTCAGCCCTATTGATTCCTACTAAGTTCACTTCTGTATTTACCCTCAAGGATAGGTTGAGCACAAATCACTCTGTCAGGTTGAAATGTCGGTCAAAGGCATGTATATTTTATGATGGTGCTATGGACAATATTGTGAGAAAGGGAGGCAGTATTTGGTCCCAAGTGACAGGGGATTAAGATTGTCAGAATATATATAGATTCCTTAAGCAAAGCAATAAATTAATGATAGGGAGCACAGTGAGATGTGCTGAAAAGTAAAACAGCAGAATCTTAGACTCTAAAACATTTTACAACATCTGGCGAGTTAATCATTTAAAGCTCTAGGCAATAGACATCAGTGAAACTCGCTCCCAACCCCACACTATTCAAGGACAGAGAAAGGGTCAACGTGACTGAAAGATTAAATGGAAACAAGCAGATTGATCCAGGACCTCATTTGTCCAAAAGGCAGGATGATATATAACTACACAAAAAAAAAATAATACAATTGGAAAAATGGTCACCAAAAGGTAATACCAATAAAATGCACAATTTAATTAAATAACAAACAGAACTACATTAGCACACACTGTTGAAAGTCAGATTCCATCTCAAGGAACTGTGACGAGTAAACCAAAAATAAACTTAAACCTAGAAACAGTTAAGGTCTGGAGCTTATACAAGGTTTTAGTCAGAACCCATGCAGAGTATTAACTCCATGCCTGGTAAAATAAAACAAAATAAAACAACCCCGCATGCATTTGAAATTGGTGAGAAAAATCAATACAATTGATCCCAAGTATAAAGCCTTGAAAGACGATTAAAGAAATAGACATTCCACACACACACACACACACACACACACACACAAACACACACAGTAGTAATACGAGGACCTAAACCAAAAACTTTAATAATTCAAGTTTACATATGCCCAAGATTAGTTGACTAGGGAAACAAGACTCAGAACAAGCTGTAAATACACACTGGGCGAACAGAAAAAAAGTCACAGGTGGGATTAAGTCATTTCTGGTGAGGTCTGATGTTTTCAGGAATTTCAGTCTGCACACATACGTAAATTTATACTTGTGCAAAATGTAGGAAGGATCAGAATACTTGACATAGTGATAGAAGCTGAGCTACAAACACTTGAGGCATACAACATGGGTGAGTTAGGATCCTAGAGGTGGCTTTCTTTTCTATTACATTGTCTCATAAAGAAGCATTAAAGAGTTAATTTTCCTTTGTTGCTACTTGGCATTTCATGTGCTATGGCAAAATAGCTTATGGACAGACTTCAATGTGCTTGGATTCGCTTAGCAAATACAAAAATTAACTTTCAACATAATGAGTCTTGAAAACTCATTTTGTGATTGTGGCCGTAACTTTTCAATATCCCACAGTAAAAATAGAATATCCTTGGTAACTAGCGACTAAACAGGCTTGTAATGTAGCTTGAAGCTGTAGTTTCCTCCAAAGCATACATTTTTACCTGTCACAACTGCAACTGAGATAGGCCAAATTCACACCTTGTGCAATGTGTTGAAAACTTCCTTTAACAATTAAGAGTTTTATCTGCACAGCAAAAGGAATGTTTCAATGAATGCAAGAACCTTCAATAATTCAAGCAGAATTTAAAAATTTAAAAAGCTGCAATTCACTGCATCAAATATTTCATTCTTCTCCTTCTATATCATCAGCAATAACATTTTGTAAGTTATAAAATTAGAATTAGAGAAACACATTTTTAATTCATAGCATTTCTGAGATAAGTTAATTATAATCTTGCTCTCTCTCTTGGAATATATATATATATTCGATAAACACACTTCAATTTTGCTACAGAAACATCACTGCAAATTTCAGGAACTGCTTCAACAAGGTTAAGGTGCAATGTAGAGACTAAGCAGTGTTGAGGACAACATGTGTTAAGAAATTATGTGATGGGTGCGAATTGAAAGCAGTTTCTCCACAGGGGAAGTGACAGCTACGTAAGCAGCAGATTGATGCAGCGGTTCAGGAGTTCTAGAACGCCCAGAATAATGATCCCAGTGCCATACCAGTGGCAGCTCCTGCCACCATGCCCAGCGCCAAGTCCCCATCATCACGTCTCCGGTCTTGAATGATAACATGATTGGTTGCTGGGGGGTAAGGACCTGCAGGGAATGAATGCGGGAAGTTAATCTCGAGACGAATATCCCTTTTTGCATTTAAAATGAACAACTTGCAGTTATATTGTGCCTTAAACTTAGCAAACATCCCGGGGCTCTCCGCTGGAATGTAATTGGCAAATATTGACATTGAGTCACTGAGCCATAGTTGCTACTATGACTTGAGCTACTTAAATCTAGGGTGTGGAGGCCAAATAAGAACAGGATTCTGCATTCAGGCCATTTGAGTGTGGGCACAGGGACCAAATCCAGAAAAATCCAGCTAAATTTCTGATAGCAGATATACATCAACTTCAAATGTTGTCTTCAATACCACAACTGAATCGGTCTCCTTGACTACCTCAGGCAGAGCAGATCAGTGAGCAGGAAACTGTAGCTAAAATTTTACATGTGTTTAAAATTCAGGACTTAAAATAAAACAAACTGTGTCAGGGCAGCTCAAACCTGTGGAATTTGTATCGTGTGGCATGAGGGAACAACAGAAAACGTCCTCTTTCCTGGGCAACCACAGGTACAGGAAACGTCGCCAGTTGAAAGAAATTGAGTGCTGGGCTATAAAGTCTAAGCAAAAGCAAAGGTTTATCACTGCAGTCACTTTATCTGCAAGGTTGAGCACGTCATGAGCAGCACGCATCAGCAAGTGTTTACCCTATAGCGTAAAGAGCATGCAGTCAGGGAGGGAGAGGATGACTGTCAGTCAGGAAATTCAGGAGGTTCTAAAGGGCATCTTATTCTCTAACCAGTATTAAGTTCTGAATACCGATAGATTAAGAGGACTCCATTTGGAGGTGCAGCCAGAAACAAGACTACAGCACCATGGGCAACTCCGCATACAGGGGACAGGAGGCGCAAATCGCAATATAGGTTTTTGTATTTAGGTGAGTAGAGAGACAGCCCTGTGATCACAAATGTGATTCTATATTGGCATGTTGAAGTTGACATTGCTGTCATGATGATTGAACTTTAGTAAAGGCTCTGTAGGAGATGGGTAGAATATTACCTCAGCAACACAGAATTAGTGAAAGGTTGATGTTATTATTACATATTGGGAGGAAGAAAATGGAGCGGTAATGTGAACAACAATAACTGCTGCTGCCTCCGTGTGATGCTCATGAAAATTCAACAAGCCATTTAAATGCCTCTGCTCTTTTTAGAAAAAAATGATTAGGTTGGGACTTTTCTGAATTTGCCTTTGACAAGCTTGATCTGAAAAGTACCACCATAGTCAGTCTCTCACTTAATTTACAGCAGATTTTGTAATAAGTGATTTTGACATTGTAAATTGGCTGACATAAATGCAAAGGAAAATTATGTCAACATCTCCCTGCCAATTATGTTGAAATTACATCTTACAACCAAACCCTTGTCTCTTATCTTTAAGATATTTTCTTCCCCAAAAGAAAAAACAAGAGTCAATTGTGAATGAATTTAATAATCTGATAAAGCACTTGTAGCAAGCTACTTGGTCACAGTTTGTTGTGCAGATGATGCAGCAACGTGCATCTGCATTCTTTATATTACCACCATTTAAGAACATTGAAAATGAAATTTGAGCATAATCTGCATTCAATAAAATAGAAAGGTTTCCCTTTCAACAATGTTACCACATAGAGTGCATGCCTGTAGACAATAAAACCTTTTGCAGCTGGATGGACCAACAGATAGTGGTCCTGTTCAGCTCTAGGTTAACATCTGGTACACTCATGGAGATTTAAGAATTTTTTTTTTTTTTTTTTGCAATAAATAATATGTCTTAAGAGAAAATGTTTACAATGACAATGGCTTATTTTGAGAAAAGACAAATGGAATGGATAAATTCCCCAAATAACTACATTCTTAAAAACAAGGTAAACAGAAACACCAGGATACATTGTGATTCCCTATTTCCTTCACCACAGGAAATACTTATGCCCGAAGCATTGCCAGAAGTACTCTCCTTGGTATTGAATAAAGCAATAATAGTGAACCATACATAGTCTTTGAAGTTGCCTTTTCGCATAGTTGTGTTGGTATATGAGAGCACATTGGGGACTGCTGGTGCACAAAGTAATGTGCTGGCTTTCTATTGGAAATTTTCCAACACATTTATATTACCTGAGAGAAGAAATGTTTTTTTCTTAAAAACATCACAGCCATCTACAATACAGCAGTCTCCTTGATAATATATCATGCAGCACAAAGCCCAACTTAAGTGACATCTCAAATGAACTGAAAACTTCTCACCAGCCCTGATAAACTGTACAGGTTTAGATGCAAGTTGGCTCTCAGTTTCTTAAAATTCAAGGCCAGAGGCAGCTTTGAAAAAATTCCTATTGGCAACACCAGCAGAGCATTTCCCAATACAATATTTAAGCAATTGAGGACAACTGGCGGGACTGTCATATGTTGATAGAATGGAGCGGCTGGGCTTGTATACGCTGGAAGTTAGAAGGATGAGAGGATATCTTATTGAAACATAAGATTATTAAGGGATTGGACGCTAGAGGCAGGAAACATGTTCCCGATGTTGGCGGAGTCCAGAACCAGGGGCCACAGTTTAAGAATAAGGGGTAGGCCATTTAGAACGGAGATGAGGAAAAACATTTTTACCAGAGAGTTGTGAATCTGTGGAATTCTCTGCCTCAGAAGGCACTGGAGGCCAATTCTCTGGATGCCTTCAAGAGAGAGTTAGCTCGAGCTCTTAAAGATAGCAGAGTCAGCGGATATGGTGAGAAGGCAGGAACGGAGTACTGAATGTGGATGATCAGCCATGATGCTGGCTCGAAGGGCCGAATGGCCTACTCCTGCACCTATTGTCTATTGTTTATAACTGCAAATGAATATCCAGTACGCATAAATGCACAATCCCAGTTTTGTTATAATTTTCAACTATATTTGTACTCGTTTTGTTCCACATTTTACTTATATCCAAAACAAGCAGAGCATCTGAGATTGGTGGAGCAGGAGTGTTGAGTTGCACCATCCTACAGGATAAACTCCAGATTCAATAATGAAACTTCATTTTGTTTAAAAATTCAAAAAGATGTGCACAAGGAATGGAGATGGTGTGAATGTACCCACACCCAGCAAAAAAACTTTGATAAATGCTTGCGTGTTTGGCAGGAAAAGGTGGGGAACACTTACCTTGTGTATATTCAAATATTGCTTTGATTTTAACAGTGGCTTGTATGATTAACCAAATATATAAACAATACAAATTAAAATTGTTGACCCAATAGATAATACCATTGGGCTACAGAATGTAAGCCTGGTTTTGCATGTGGCACATGGACTATTGTCAATAAATCTTACTTACTTGCTAAATTGACATGCATAATAGTCAGTCAACTACCTCCTCTGGCAACTTGTTCATACACCCACTACCCTTGGTGTGAAAAAGTTACCCCTCAGATTCCTATTACATTTTTTCCCATTCACCTTAAACGTATGTCATCTGGTCCTCGATTCACCTACTCTGGGCAAGGGACTCTGTGCATCTACCTGATCTATTCCTCTCATGATTTTATACACCTCCATAAGATCACCCCTCATCCTCCTGCGCTCCAATGAATAGAGTCCCAGCCTACTCAACCACCATTTATAGCTCAGACCTTCTAGGTCTAGCAACATCCTCGTAAATCGTCTCTGTACCCTTTCCAGCTTGATACCATCTTTCCTATAACATGGTGCCCAAAACTGAGCACAATACTCTAAATGTGGCCTCGTCAAAGTCTTATACAACTGCACTATGACCTCCCAACTTCAATACTCAATACTCTGATTGATGAAGGCCAATGTGCCAAAAGCCATTTTGATCATCCTATCTAAGAAACATTATGTTAGGAAGAGGTGTTTCATGATGTATTCCGTAAATGACAAATGCCCTACTGATTTTCCCATATTTCTTCTGATTTTCCCATATTCCTTAAAAGGAAGTAGCAACTTTAGCATATTTTTATCAATGTCGGCTCACAAAGCAATCTCATGTGGCGGCACCCAGTGGTTAGGCCTCTTGCTACACAAACCCTCGGCAGTCGGGGGGGTAGGGTCACGTGACCGGGCAATGGCGGGGAGGAGTTGTCACGGTGTATAGGGGTGTGTCCTAGTATATATAACGAACTCCGGGTCAACCCTCTCTGGCTCTCTTTCTCTTCTCTCTTCGCGTGAGTGTCCTGCCACCTCAGCAAGAGCTCAGCTCGAGCCACGAGGCAACAGCCTTGCCTTGCAGCAGCAACAATAACTTTTGTGTTAGAGGACTAAACGTGCCTGTATATCTAACCTATAATGCCTGAATTAAAAAAACGTTTATTCACGATGTTTGGTGCCTCTACACTCATTCCTTGCTAATTTTCCGTGTAACCTATTCTTCCCACATTCCCATCAACTCCCTCTCAATTCTATCTCTGGGCCTTGTACACTATGGTCAAATTACAGTAGCTAATTAAACTACCAAGGTCCTTGGAATGTGGGAGGAAATTTGAGCACCAACCAAAATCACATAATCACAGAGAGACCATGTAATCTCTAAACAGACAGTATCAGAGATGAGGGTGGACAAAAATGCTGGAGAAACTTAGCGGGTGAGGCAGCATCTATGGAGCGAAGGAATAGGTGACGTTTCGGGTCGAGACCCTTCTTCAGACTGATGTGGGGGTGGGGGTGGGAAGACGAAAGGAAGTGTCGGAGACAGTAGGCTGTTGGAGAGCTGGGAAGGGATGGGGAAGGAGGGAGAAAGCAAGGACTACCTGAAATTGGAGATGTTCATACCACTGGGGTGTAAACTACCCAAGCAAAATATGAGGTGCTGCTCCTCCAATTTGCGGTGGGACTCACTCTGGCCATGGAGGAGGCCCAGGACAGAAAGATCGGATTCAGAATGGGAAGGGGAGTTGCAGTGCTGAGCCACCGGGAGATCAGGTTAGTTAATGCGATCTGAGCGGAGGCGTTGGGCGATCCGATCGCCAGGCCTGCGCTTGGTCTCACCGATGTAGAGCAGTTGACATCTAGAACAGAGGATGCAATAGATGAGGTTAGAGGAGGTGCAGGTGAACCTCTGCCTCACCTGGAAAGACTGCTAGGGTCCTTGGATGGAGTTGAGGGAGGGAGGAGGTAAAGCAACAAGTGTAGCATTTCCTGCGGTTGCAAGGGAAAGTACCAGGATAGAGGGTGGTTTGGGTGGGAAGGGACAATTAACCAGGGAGTTACGGAGGGAGCGGTCTCTGCGGAAAGCTGAAAGGGGAGGAGATGGGAAGATGTGGCCAGTGGTGGGATCCCGTTGGAGGTGGCGAAAATTTCGGACGATTATCTGTTGTATGTGTCGGCTGGTAGGGTGGAAGGTGCTGACAATGGAGACTCTGTTCTTGTTTCGAGTGGGGGGGATGGGGATTGAGAACGGAGCTACGGGATATAGAGGAAACCCTGGTGAGAGCCTCGTCTATTAGTCGAAGAGGGGAACCCCCGTTCCCTAAAGAATGAGGACATCTCCGATGCCCTGGTTTGGAACACCTCATCCTGGGTGCAGATGTGCCGTAGACGGAGGGATTGGGAGCAGGGGATAGAGGAAGCAGGGTGGGAAGTGTAGTCTAGATAGCCATGGGAGTCAGTGGGTTTGTAGTAGATGTCAGTCAGTAGTCTGTTACCTGCGATGGAGATAGTGATGTCTAGAAACGGTAGAGAGATGTCGGAAATGGTCCAGGTGTAGTTGAGGTGAATACTCAAATTCACCTGTACCATTTCAGGCATCTCCCTACCGTTTCTAGACCTCACCATCTCCATCGCTGGTAAGAACCAAATGACCTCGCCATCTACATCGCGTGAAGAACCATATGATTGAAAGTGATTATTTTTGATAATGAGGTCAAACCAAGCATAGAACGAGTGTAAAACTTTGCAAAAGCATTTTGATGACTGTGATGATAATCAACTGTCAATGGTTGATGGGCAACTATTGAGACAAAACTGAACTGGAGGCATCGCGAAACTTTGCAGGCCGTGGGATTAAATGGCAATGCAAGCAGCATTTTTATATAGAACTCCTATACTGCAGCAGGGAAAAGTAAAAGCACTCAATTTTCATTCACCAGCTAAGTTGGAATTGCTCCAACAACAGAGTGAGTTAAGGGGAGATTTTAAAGATGTTCAAAAATTAGATCATTTATTGCATTGTTTAAAAGTTAAAAAACAGAACAACTTCCATTGACAACTGGGTCAGAAACCAGAGGAACAATTTATAAAGTCAGAGAATTGGAAAACAGACAAGGAGACAGACAAAGAACTGGATTAATGCTTTGGGGGAGGTGGTGAGAATAATACAAGGATTTCTCCAAAATTAGCTGCCCTCCTTTCCGCAGCGACCGCTCCCTCCGTAACTCCTTGGTCAATTCGTCCCTTCCCACCCAAACCACCCCCTCCCCTGGTACTTTCCCTTGCAACCACAGGAAATGCTTGTCGCTTTACCTCCCCCCTCGACTCCATCCAAGGACTCAAGCAGTCTTTCCAGGTGAGGCAGAGGTTCACCTGCACCTCCTCCAACCTCATCTATTGCATCCGCTGTTCTAGGTGTCAACGGCTCTACATCGGTGAGACCAAGCGGGGGGGGGGGGGGGGGGGGGGGGGGGGAGGAAACACACTTGGATAATTGTAACCTGATATAGTTTTCCTCAAGCAGTATCAAATTCAGCAATGATTAGCAGATGTTCAGCACAAAGATTTACTCCAAGTCTATGAGAATAGTTGTCATCCGCTAATCATTTTCACATTGACCCATCAATGCCAAGTCTTTGTAAAATAATGAAACGCCAATGATTCAAGGTCAGCAACAAATACAAGTTCTTACCAGAAGATGAATTCGGAGTTTAGAAACTAGCTTAACACTGCCACCATCTGGCCCGTTATTGACAACATTGAAAGAGGCATGTCATGTAATTTTAACTGAACAAAAATATGTGCGATATAGTCCTGATTTTGTCCGCAGTCTGATAAAACATTCATGTGACCTGCCAAAGTTCCTGAAATTACCACATGGGGAAGGAATCAGCAGCAGGAAATTCGCCAGCAATTAAAGCATAATTCAGCTGACTACCAAAAGCAAGCTGACAAAGGGTTTTTTTCCTGAAACTCAAAGAGGTCACAAAATATTAAACTGAATGAGGATTAAATTGAGAAGTTACCCTTTAGCCTGTAACTTTCATTGTCTCATTAGGGTTATCTTTAACGTTAGGTCTGGATTTCTATGAAGGATACAGAAACCATTGATGGAAACAGACTTACCATGATAAGGATACTGATAGGCCACAGCATAAGGCTGACCACTGGAGGTGTACATGACTTGCTGCGATGCAGGAGGCTGCTGAGGCGTATAGGTACCGCTGTATGAATCGTAGCTGTAGACCTGAAAAAGTCCATGTTAATTGTTCAGCATCTGCAGTATTTGATGCTTTACAGTAATGCTTTAACTCAGGATGATCACACCACATCCCAACTAGAAGACAAATATGCCATCATCTTTACCAAACAAAGTGCTATTTGCAAGACTCTTTCCTCTTTCTCTGCCAATCACCATCCTCCAGGGTGTAAATCATTGCATGGCTATTAGTTATTCCAGGAACGACAATGGTATTTGATTTTCAGCCTGTCGGCCCCCACATTCTTGCTGGTGTTTAGAAGGATGTGGGGTAACCCATTGAAACTTACCGAATAGTAAAAGGCCTGGATGTGGAGAGGATGTTTCCACTAGTGGGAGAGTCTACCAGAGGCCATAGCCTCAGAATAAAATGATGCATGTACCTATAGAAAGGAGATGAGAAGGATTTTTTTTTAGTCAGAGGGTGGTGATTTCAATGCCACAGACGGCTGTCGAGGCCAAGTTAATGGGTATTTTTAAGATGGCGATTGACAGATTTTTAATTAGTATGGATGTCAGGGGTATGGGTAAAGGCATGAGAATGGGGCTGAGATGGAAAGACAGATCAGCCATGATTGAATGGAGGAGCAGACTTGATGGGCCAAATGGCCTAACTCTGCTCCTAGAAGTTATGAACATTCCTTTGAGTGGCAATTCAGTCTTACTAGATTTGTTCATCTTTATGTATCATTGAGGGAAACACCCATGCACACCAAAACACATCATGATATATAAACCTAATTCTTTCAAATTTATATGCCAGAATTAAAGTTGCACCATAGCTAGACAGCACAAATGGAGTCAACCCGGAGCATGCACAAGTAGTAGGAATATTCTAAGTGAATGCTTTCTTTATGCTGCTAATGGAGATAAAGCTACATGGTAGTATATGCAGATTCTATCAAATGGAGGGGCGGGGGCAGTGAAATTCAACACGATACAAAATATCCAAGCAAACTGATTAAATCTGGTGCAAACATAGGAATTGTTACACATTGGAACAAAACAAATTGAAATCCTTCTGCAGGGAGGAAAGCTACCTTCACAGTCATTATCAAAAACATGCCCAGTTAATGCAGCGCTAATCAACTAAATAAAAAGGATACTGAAGTTTTTTACTGATGGGCTTCTTTCTCAACTTGCTGCAGTCCCCATGGTGGTGAAAATCCTTATACTATTGCTAGGTAGGAGATCACAGGTTTGACCTTGCAGCAATAAGGATTGCTGATCCAAATGCAAATTGAGATGTGGGAGGTGAGGTGCAGCTCATGGCCATGTCCTTGATCAAGGTCAACGGTAACTTGGCTGAAGGTGGTAATTGGCCCTAGGGATTCTTTTATTTACTGCCACTGTTATTTGATGATCATATCTGAGAAGCATAGTCACAACATTAGCCGGCTTCATAATTGTAATTTCACTCAAGGCTACTTGGGGCAGGTTTTGACAACAACGTTCATGCCTCAAACATTAAGCAATGACTGGGGAAATTCAGGGCCAAATTGTGTTCACTGAAGCAGGTAGTTCATATATGAAAAGTCAATGTTTAACATTAAAGGCAAACTCATGTCCTGGAATTCTACAAGTACTATTGGAAACTGTCCCTAGTTGCATTGCCACTGGGAAGTAGTAGCCAAGCCAATCTTGTCAGGATTTACCCACTCTCTTTCCCTCTCAGCATTAGTTGGACAAGTGGCAGGAGGAAGAATAAAATCCCCTCTCAGATTGTGTGCTACGTCACATCTGGTACAAATACCAGGATTGAACAGATTTCAATAAGGACTTTAGGACAATGGTTTAGGCAGCAAAACTACTTTTCTAAATTATTTTGCCTTAGTTCAATGTTTTCATTTCCATACATTTTGTGTCTTTTCAATTATCTTTAAGAACATTTGATGGCTTACTTCAATTTTCATAGTTTTGTATTGTTTTAATGTTCATGCCCCAGCCCCAACTTTGCTCTGTGGCACAGAATAACACAATGTTCATGTATTAACCATCCAGAGTTTGGTGGGCCAGGAATGGTATCTCCTTTGCACACAGTCGGGTTAAGTGCAAGTTTGGGTGAAAGGGGTCAGTTACATTTGGGGGTTGGGGTGACACAATCCAGCATGTGAGATACTTAACCTAAAATAGAGAAAGTTAACTCTGATTAACCTATGGAGCGATATGGCTACAAACCGGCAAAAGATTTTGTAGGCAGCATCGAGGGAGGGAATGGACAGGTGACACTTTGGGTCAGAACACTTCTTCAGACTGATTAGAGTAGTGAGCAGAAAGATGGAAAGGAGGGATGGTGATTAGACTACAGCCTGGCAAATGATAGGTGGATGCAGATGTGGAGACTTTGATTGGTGGGTGGGTCGACTAAGTGACAAAGATTAGAGTTGAAAAGGGAGACAAAAGGGTGTCAGATAAGAGGAGTGAAATGTAAACACGGAGGTTGGAAGGGAACATCAAAAGGAGAGACGAGTGTACGAAGGAACAAAAGAAAGGAAATGGTGGGAAACATAAAAGAGCACTGGGTGGGGATAGCACGGGAAAGAAAGAGGTCAGGAGGTATTGAATTTGGAGAATTCAATGGGCATAATATTGGGCTGCAAGCTACCCAAGCGGAATACAAGGTGCTGAACCTCCAATTTGCATGTGTCCTCACTCTGGCAATGAAGGAGGAAATGACAGAAAGACAGGTATGGGAATGGGATGGGGAAGGGGAACTAAATTGGTTGGCACCAGGAGATCCAACAGGCTTAAGGGGACTGCGCACAAGTATTCAGCAAAATTGTCTAGACTTGGTCTCGCCAATTAAAGGAAGCCACACGGGAGCAACAAATGCAGTAGAAGAATTTTGAAGTGGATTATGTAAATCTGTCTTACCTGGAAGGGCTACTGGGGTCCCTGGATGGAAGTGAGGGAGGAGGTGTAGGGATGAAGTATTACAGCCCCTGCGCTTCTAGAAGGAAGTACCTGGGGAGAGTTTGGATTGTGGTGAGAAAGAATGAGCTTCGGAAAGCGAATAGGAGTGGAAATGGGAAGATGTCACTGGTAGTGGGATCATGTTGAAGGAGGCAGAAATGTCAGAGAAGTTGAAGGTGGCAGAAGTGTCAGAAAAACTTTGGCTCTCAGTTCCCCACATTTGTACACTCATTTTCCATCAGAATCCCCTTTTTGCTTGCCTATTTTCCATTCCCTGACAGCCACATCTCTCCGTCCAGGTTTACATTTCACTCCTCTCCATTCTGACACCAAGGTGTTCTTTCCATCTCTTGCCTTTGTCACCTACCTGCAATTAAATATCCCTTACCTTTATCCACTTCTTATTTACCAGGCTTCGCCCTACCCTCACCTCTCCTTTCCAACTTTCTCCCCCTACGCCAATCAGTCTGAAGAAGTGGTCCGACCCAAAATATCGCCTCCCCAGATACTGCCTATCCCACAGTTTTGCTCAAGATTCCATCTCCAAAATAATTTGGTGCATCTCAAAAATAATTTTCAGACTGATGCCAGAAGATCAACATGACAATTATAAAGTTAGAATCTCTGAATATACAATATAAATATAGATCGAATGGAATAACTTGTGCAAATTGAAGACTGATTATTCATCATACTTTTAAAACTTCAATGCCTATGTCTGTGGCATTTGAAAGAGTAAAAAGCATATTTTCCCACAGACCAACAAGCTGTCAATGCTGTCTGATAGTATCTTTGTATACATGCCTGGAAGGAGTTTTGCCTTTGTCTTGAAGTCAGCATTTAAGACAAATGCTGAAACTAGCCAACAGCCTGTAAAATGTAATGCTTCAAGGGACTCGAGAGAAAAGAGCAGTCAATCAAGCCAAAGTCAAGGAAGATTTTTCACAAACAACAATCTTCTGAAGCCATCCCAAGCCATTTCTCAAAAGGACAATAATTTTAACAATTTATTTTAGTTTTCCGAATGGATGGCGATGTGCAACGTCCTTACTTACTGCTTTCCCAAAGGAAGCTTACAGACTAAAACAAAGCAAGATAGAAAATAAAAGCAGATTTTTCAGATCCTTAAACATATTCAGGCATTTGGTGAAATTAAGGAATCTGTATCTCAAATCTGTTTGCCACCACTATCAGTCCACATTTATTTCCCAAACAAGTTACTTAAAGGGGAGAAACATGCATTTGTACAGCACCTTTCATGTCTTTCAGACACAGCAAGGTGAAAGTATTTCAGAAGAGCAGCAAGTGTTGTCATGGAAGAATGTTTTCTACCTTTCTTTTGATCCCCTAATTCAGCAAGATTCTGTCACCCAATCTTAAAATAAATTAACCCAAATAAATGAAGACCAGATTCACATGAGTGGTACAAATATTTCCAATGTCTGCTGTCAAGAACAAATTTAATCTTTGCTCCCCCAAAAATGAAAATGTATCCATATGACGAGGGGCATAGCCACAGGTTCAATCCTGATCTCTAATGTGTAGGAAAGAATTGCAGATGCTGGTTTAAACCGAAGGTAGACACAAAATGCTGGAGTAACTCAGCAGGACAGGCAGCATCTCTGGAGAGAAGGAATGGGTGACGTTTCCTGTTGAGACCCTTCTTCAGATGCTCTCGATGTGCAAATTATCTTGACTGAGAGGATTTCCACAAGGTGTTCCAGTTTCTGCCCACATCCCAAAAATTTCCAAAGATAGCTCCACTGGCCATTGTTCACGACCCTCAATACAGATGGGCAGCAGAATAATCAGAAGTGGAAGGGATGGGGTGGGGGCAGCAGCAGAAGTGTCGATGGGCATGGGGAAGAGATTAACTTGCCGGGAGAATAAGTACAGATGGGACTGATAGAAATGCCTCAAGAACCAGCATGGACCCAAATGACTGAATGGCCTCCCTCTTCAACAGTGTAACAATGGTGTTGCAAGTAGTACAGCTGCCTCACAGCCACAGTCCTGATTCTAACCTCCAGTGCGGTCTGTGTGGAGTTTGCATGTTCTCTGTGACTGCATGAGTTCTCCAATTTCCTCCCGCATTCCAAAGATGTGCTGGCTGTTGATTTCACTAGCAACTGTAAATTATAGTGCAAGTGCTGATGGAAGAGTCCGCATCACAGAAACAGGCTCTTAGGACCACCAGTGTGTAGGAAAGAACTGCAAATGCTGGTTTAAATTGTAGACACAAAATGCCGAAATAACTCAGTGGGACAGGCAGCATCCCTGGAGAGAAGGAATGGGTGACGTTTCGGGTCGAGACTCTTCACTGTGTCCATACTGACCATTAAGTGCTATCTATACTAATTCCATTAGGAAGAGAACAGAAAGTAACTAAACACGGACCAGCTGTTGATTTCCAATATGTTTTTTAAATTTCATCTAAGCATAAATAGGTGCCTTCTAGTTGAATTACTAAATCGTAGAAAGATAGACACAAAATGCTGGAGTAGCTGTAGTATTGAATTGAATACATCTTAGATTTGTTTTTGTAAACTTTTGTGAAAGATATCCACAGACAAGCAGACAGTTTGAGTGCCGACTGGGGACGAGGCACTCCCTGACTGCCAGTCTTTCTGAGAGAGCTGATGGCTACTTGTACTGGGAAAACAGTTGTTCTGCACAATTCTGTGCTGGGGCAAGCTTGACTTAGGAGCCAGCCTCTTGGGGAAAGACTGCACTCTGAAAGGAGCCATCCAGCACAACATTTCGAAAGATGAAGAGGATTAATGCAGAATTAGTGGTTGATATTCAGAGGGGTGTCAAGGTTAAATGACATTAAAATCCCTAAATAAGGCTATTCTACCCATTGCCTCTATGCCTCCTTCCAAGCTTGATAAGAAAAACATTAGTGACTTCCTGTCATAGTGTTACAACCACGTGCACTGCCTTTTACAGCAGCCACATCCTCCAACAAATAATGTCTGTCCAACAGCAGGTGACTGCCATCTATTGGCAAGAAGGAGAAAATTCTGCAGAAATTCAGCAGAGAGAAAAAAAAGTTCTCATTGGCCAATTTAAGCCAAAACATTAACAATATTCAAGTGGACTGTTTTGCCCAAGGCTTTTTTTTCAGTGTAGTTTTCAAGATCAATTCATTTACTTTACATATCAATGATTGTATAATTCTTGTTTTGTTGATATTGAATTTTAAATGAGATACACTAGAACAGTAATCAGATTCCCTGGATAAAAATTGATTTAGTACAAGCAATTACTATTTCCTAAAATTTAAATACATTTTTATTTAGACAAGGTTTTAGGCACTTTTGGTTTTGCTTTCGGGGCTCTGCACGCAACACTAACACTTACACATTATCCTGCAAATAAAAAGGCAAAAATTGACCAGCAACATTTTAAGCAAAAAATGCTTCTGCATGCTTTCCACCTGGAATTATGTTAGGCACCAATCCCACCAGTGTCAACTCCTAAAAGGGACACCATAAGTACAGACTGCAATGACACAGACTGGCAGCAAGAGACAAAGGGGCTTCTTGGGAAGAAAGAGAGAGGTGAGAGTTACTCCTTTCAATTGTCTGACTTCCAAGTACTGATTGATGTAATAGATGAGAAGGAAAGCCCTGTATTGCAAGAACACTCTGCTGGAGCATTCTCCGGAAAGCTTGGAAATTGGGATGGTGCCTTGTCACAGTGACAATAAATGTACCATGGAGCTATGTTACAACTAACCTCATGATTTAAGCAGAAATGCCAAGATGAATGTAAGCCATGATACTATTTCTAACTCCTTCAAAGGGACCCTCTCATTATATTGTAGATATAAGGATGTAGGGAGGAGAGATAGAGATAGATAATGTAGGGGAGAGAAGAGAGAAGAAGAGATAGATATAGAAGAGAGAGAGACAGATACAGAACATAGACAGAGACAGATAGATGTATAGACATAGACACACAGAGAGATTACAGATAGAGACAGAACATAGTACAGACATACATAGAGAGAAATAGATAAAGAGATACAGACATATAGATGATATAGATAGATATAATATACAACACAGATAGATACCTAACAGATAGAAGACATACATATAATGAGATATATATATATAATATACATATATATATACATACATATACATACATATATATATACATACATATACATACATATATATACATACATATATATATTATATAGAACAGCTTCTCCCTGCAGCCATCAGGCTATTAAACACGACAACCTCAAATAAGCTCTGAACTACAATAGACTATTATTATATTGCACTACTATTGTTCGTTTTTATGGGGCTTTTTTCCTCTCGTTTATCATATTGTTTACAGCGTACTATGTTTACATATTGTGGGTCCTTATAGCCTTCCTCTTCCAAAGTCCAAAATCAGTTCATTGTTTACCTGATATTGAGAGCCAGGCTTGCTGTGCTGGCAACCATTTCTATAACTCGAGTGTCTCACGTCTATACTGTTGACTCCCATTCATCAGCATCTGTAATTCATCAGCAACAACAGTGTCGTCGGCGAACTTGAAAATGGAGATCGCACTATGTCTGGCTACACAGTCATGAGTATAGAGTGAGTAGAGCAGGGGGCTGAGAACTCCTCCTGTTCTTAGGTTTTGTCTTTGCAGGTTATCATTGGAAGTCCGAGTGCCTCCAATAAAACAAAAGCAAAGTCAAGAGGCAGAATAAAAATCTTACCCTGGAAGAGAAGATGCAACAGCAACTCTCCTGCATTGCATCACGAGGAAATTCAGGGCAGGTACAGTGGATAGAACTGACCAATCCTTCACTCACACAAAAGATTAATCGTTTATCTCAGCTGACAAAGAGTCCTTCCTTTTGCTCTCCTGACCTTCCATCACTTCCTTACCAAAGTTCTTTATTCTGAACTCTTCACGTTTACATCTTCTACTCTGTCTAGCTTTCAACGTCCAATTTGTATACACCTTCAACTATCATTCCATTCCCAGCTCGCTTATTCTCCGCTTCAAATCCCTTTATATCAAATGCTCGCATTCTTTCTCTGGCAATGTGCGGTTGAATTATTGACAACATCCCAGAACTCTGACCCAAAAAATGCACTTGGTTTTGCTTCCTCGTCTGCACTGCCCAAGTATCCATCTTGTACACTTTAGCAAAGCAAAGAATCGATTCAAGAAAAATCCCATGTGCATAACAAATAAAAGCTTCTACTGCAAAAGGCAATATCAGTTTGATCAATGGCTGTAGCTACCTGTGCTGGTGCTGTGGGATAAGCTGAGTAGGGTGGAGGTGCAGAGTCCGAAACAGCATCATCCATGAGAATTTCAGGACCAAACGCAAAGTTCTGCAGAGTCACATACATTAAAACAAGATTTATTTTTTACAATTCACTTAGAATTTAAATAATAGAATTTGTTAATTAGAAATCTTAAAAAAAAAAAAAATAATGTTATCAAGAACTATGATCTGATAATAATCATTAGAGGATCCTTCTAAAAACAGAGACACCAAACAGTGCACAACACACTGAGCATTCACTTAGTGGTTCAGACATGAAGACTTACAAATATATTCTAATCAAAACAGTGGAGAATTACATTTTCTAAATGATCATGATGCATTGAAAATTTTATAATAGGCAATGACATTTATAACATCTCATACTTTCAATGACCAATAGGCTGCACGAACACAATCCATGCGAAGCATTAGCAAATTTATTTTGCACATTTTATTAAATTGAAAGAGGCCAAATAATAACCTCGAAACCCTGTATTTAGGGAGGTGAAGAATCTAGGATTTTCTACCTGTAAATGAACTGCCTCGTGTTGAGATGGCAACTCAACATTTAGCTTTACCTATCAATTGTAAACAACTACCACACTGGAAATTTGAAGCAAGGGATAAGGAGGGAGGATGGTTAGGTGAAAGGATGGAGTATTGTTGTTAATGATGAGGACATGTCTAAGCAACAGCATTAGGAGCGATGAAAAGTATCTCACTATTCTCCAACGATAATCCAATTATAATGCAAGCTATAAGTGAAATCTGAAGGCACGAAGCATTCATCTGAATCCATTCAAACAAAAGACAATTTCTCCGAGTCCAGTCCAAAAGATTTTCCACTTACTGAATTTGTCCGTGCATCTTGAAGAGCAATTTTCCAAGCCCTGCATGAAGAATAAAACAGACATAATTTAGGTGCACTCAAGTTCCTGGTCTTTTAATTCTTAACCCATTAACACAACTAAATTCTAAATGTCTGACGAAATCCAATTAACATTTAGAACTTTTAAAATGCTTGAGATGTAGCACAAACTTAGTCAGAAAAGTAAGGTGTTCAACAAGAAAGCAATGTTTTGCCTTTAAATGTAGGATACTAATTACTTTGAACAAGCGCAATGTCTGAGAGCAGTTCATTTGAAATCCTGGTGACAAGAAACCCAATGCATTTTCAATACATATTTTACGAGGGAGGGAACCGAGCATGGAAAG
Organism: Amblyraja radiata; assembly: GCF_010909765.2. Classification (NCBI taxonomy): domain Eukaryota; kingdom Metazoa; phylum Chordata; class Chondrichthyes; order Rajiformes; family Rajidae; genus Amblyraja; species Amblyraja radiata. The sequence goes on from NC_045968.1 coordinate 22,935,733, forward strand.
AGAAAATGTAATAGTGGGTACAAACTAATGCTGCTGCCCCACAGCTCAAAGGAACCAACTTTAATTCTCATTTTGGGTGCTGTCTATGCAAAGTTTGCATTTTCTCTGTGTGACAGTGTGGGTTCTTTATGGGTGTTCCAGTTTACTGTCACATTCCAAAGTTATGCTGGAAGGTTAATTGGCCACAGCAATTTACCTTCTACATTGGTGAACGGCAATAGGGGAGTTGATGGGCATGTATTGTAGACGGCATAGTGGCACAGCTGCTGGAGTGGCTGCCTCACAGCGCCAGGGATCAGTTCAATCCCGACTTCAGGTGCTATCTGTGTGGAGTATGCATGCGACTGTGACTGCATAGGTTCTCTCCGAGTGCTTTGGCTTCCTCCCACATCCCAAAAATGTGCGGGTTTGTAACTTCATTGGTCTTGTAAATTGCCCTAAGTATGTCGGGAGTAGATGAGAAAGAGGGGTAACATAGAACTAGCATGAAAAGGGTGATTTATGGTTCATGTGGATGTGGTGGGCCAAAGGGTCTGTTTCCATGATGTATCTCTTAACTATAAGTGACAACTATTTGAAATAAGGATAGGGGGAAATGGGGAAAAATAACCAACATAATTTGCTCAGCAGCTGGCATGAAACCGATGAGTCGAACTGCCTCCTTCTGTGCCATTAAAAGGAATGAGTGTCAATTGCAGGAATACATTTTGTTTTTATATTCCATCACTAAAAACAAATCAACATTTCCACAAAAATGTTAAGACCAGAGGGAAACTTGGAAAAAACACTTACAAGCAATCATCAGGGCTTTCAGCACAGAGATTGATAGTTCTTCCATCTCTGCACACAATCTGGAGTAAACAATCTCTCGACTTTCCTTCTGGAGGCTGGAAATCTAATTTGTGATAAAAAAATAAGTGAAACAACTCATGTAACTGGAAAGGATCTGCTTCTCCCAAAGTCACTTAGGGGCTTAGCATCTATTTATCTTTAACTGTTTGTACTATAGCTTTAAGCATAATTTCCTTTCAAATTTACACAATAAAATCCCCAGTCAACTTACCTCTGTGGCATTTTGTACAACTTTCCGGTTAGACAAGTCAGCCAAATCTTGAGCTTTTAGAAAATGCATGATATAAATAAACAGTTGGGACGGTATTTAATAAACCTCTCAGCCTTTTATTCTAAGTGGTAAATGTAATCAAGTACTGCTTTGATTTAATGCCTTTGATAGAATGAAGGAGAATAAAGAAAAAAAACATGACAATACCTCTGCACTCATTTTCAGATCGGATGTTAACACAGTCCACTTTAATATGGATTTTATCTTCTATGTCTACACGCAGCTGATCATCATAGTAAAAGAGTTGACCGCTGGACCACAAGTCAAACCAGTTGTTCTTCCATCGCTTTAAAATAGTACCTGAAACAGTTAAAAATGCAGCATTCAAAACATAAAGCTTTGTCCATCAGTACAAGGTCCACAGCTCCTTCTTTGGCCATGAAACAGGAAATAGTGCACAAAGCTATCAAACACCCGAAACACAAAAACACATTCTTGATTATCCATAAAAGCCATTGCCACACCATGCTTCTCAAATATTAAGCAATTCTATTACAGACACCTCTATGCCTCCACACCCATCCTATCCAGGGCGGCACGGTGGCGCAGCGGTAGAGTTGCTGCCTTACAGCGCTTGCAGAGCCAGAGACCCGGGTTCGACCCCGACTACGGGTGCTGTCGGTACGGAGTTTGTACGTTCTCCCCGTGACCTGCGTGGGTTTTCTCCGAGATCTTCCAATTTCTCCCACACTCCAAAGAGGTACAGGTTTGTAGGTTAATTGGCCTGGTGCATGTGTAAATTGTCCCTAGTGTCTGTGGGATAGTGTTGATATGCGGGGATCGCTGGTCGGCGTGGACTCGGTGGGCCGAAGTGTTTCTGTGCTGTATCGCCAAATTAAACTAATCCCTCTTTGTCCCGTCCCCTGGCACTTTCCCCTGTAGGAGATGCAACCCTTGTCCTTGCACCTCCTCCCTCAACACCATATTGGTTTTCCCTCCCATTGCTCATCTTTTGCAAACACCCGATTGAAAGTTGTGCGAAAGCAAGAATGTATCCTAACATGTTCCAATTAATCCAAAAAGGAAAAACTGACACACCAGCAGAAAGGATGATGGAATAAAAATACCACATGGTAGAGCAATGTATTTGCACTCTTCTCACTCCTTGCTGGCATCCAGACTGAGCCCAAGTCTGGCAGATTGAGCCCAATCGCAACTTGGATGGATAACCACCAGAACATACCAGATGTGATGGGCTTAATGCCCAGGAAAACAAGCTATCCAATCAGCATATCGAGTTCAATATAGTGCATGCACTAAATAAGCAGACAGCCGGAGCAAGGACAAAGATTTATTGGAAAAATGAAAAACTATTGAATTGTATTAGATCAATAAATGTAAACTTCTCATTTTGATTTATTTTGCTTACAATGATTCATACCAGCAAAATCTGCTTACATTCTATCATCTAGTAAACGGTCTCTTTACAAATCTCTTATTACAAATCTTGATCTTTGCTTAAAAGTCACCAGCACGTTCCAGCACATCAGAAAGAACTTACTTTGCCGAAGCAGCCATCCACTTTTAATGTAGGCCATGTTTGTAATAATAAATGACCTGTGGAAAGAGAAAGGGATCAGAACAAACCAAAAACCCATAAGTTATATCTTGCATGTTTCAGGCATGTGAAATTACAGAGAATGCACACCTTCTTTCAACTAACATTTTGTAGGTTCAAATTGAATCAAAAGGGCAGTTGAAAAGGTTTCAAGTATTAGAAACCCCAAAATTCTGCCAGCACACAAATGAAGACCATATGGCAAGAAAAAAAGGTGTCCCATCATTTATATGACATCGCCAACATTCAACAAAAGACTTGGATTGGTTGTATTTCTGTATTTCCTGGCAACAAAGACGCTATTTTTTGCGGTGGCGGCCGGTTCCCCTGTCCGGTCCCGGCGGCCGCTTCCAGCCACTCGAGCTACTTCCCTCCCCGACCACAATGCGGTGGCTCTGCGCCCAGAGCGCCACGGCAGCAGTGAGTGAGTTGCTGGCATGATCCATGACTCCCCTCCTTCTCAACGTTCCTGCCCGAGCTGACCCGGGCCAGACTCCCCACACACTGTGAAAGGAACTCTCACCCCAATTAGTCCCTTGAACTAGTATTGTCATTCAATAAGATCACAACTGATTCAACTTGTGTGCTCCCATTTTTCCCACCATCTCGCCACCTGCCGTCACCTTCCACCCCACACCCATTCAGTCATTCAGAATGGAGGAGATCTGGAAGCCTTGGGCAAATTGAATTGTTACTTTCTTTATTTTTATTTTTTACTAGACTAAGTGGGACCCGTTGGGTCCCATGTTCACACGGGAGTGCTGGTCCCCCAACGCAATATTCCACCTCTCCACTAATTCAAATATTGGTGGCCATTGGGGGGGGGGGATGGACATTGAGGGTCGAATAGATTCTTGGGCTGGCAGCTCAGTCTCTCAGGCCTGGTGGGCTGGCAGCTCAGTCACTCAGGCCTGGTGGGCTGACAGCTCAGTCACTCAGGCCTGGTGGCTGGCAGTTCAGTCACTCGGGCCTGGTGGGCTGGTAGCTCAGTTACTCAGGCCCGGTGGGCTGGCAGCTCAGTCACTCAGGCCCGGTGGGCTCGCAGCTCAGTCACTCAGGCCCGGTGGGCTGGCAGCTCAGTCACTCAGGCCCGGTGGGCTGGCAGTTCAGTCACTCGGGCCTGGTGGGCTGGTAGCTCAGTTACTCAGGCCCGGTGGGCTGGCAGCTCAGTCACTCAGGCCCGGTGGGCTCGCAGCTCAGTCACTCAGGCCCGGTGGGCTGGCAGCTCAGTCTCTCAGGCCTGGTGGGCTGGCAGCTCAGTCACTCAGGCCTGGTGGGCTGACAGCTCAGTCACTCAGGCCTGGTGGCTGGCAGTTCAGTCACTCGGGCCTGGTGGGCTGGTAGCTCAGTTACTCAGGCCCGGTGGGCTGGCAGCTCAGTCACTCAGGCCCGGTGGGCTGGCAGCTCAGTCACTCAGGCCCGGTGGGCTGGCAGCTCAGTCACTCAGGCCCGGTGGGCTGGCAGCTCAGTCACTCAGGGCTGGCAGCTCAGAAACTGCCAGAAATTCTGCCCAAAATAGGTGAGACTCTGTGAGAGAGAAGGGGGAGAGGGTGGAGAATCAATTTTACACATGTTTCATATTTTTCTGCAGATCACAGCAATGAAGGAGGAAAGTCTATCCTGGCCTGGATCTCACATGGAGCCAATGAAGGGAGGGAGAAAAATACTGGGGGGGAGGTTTAATACTTGAAAGGGGAATACTTACTGATGGGCCGAAAGGACTTCTCCTGGGCTAGAACAGGCCTGATGGGCCAAAGCGGCTCTTTAAAAAGAGTGAAATCTCAGTGAAAGACAGATTTTCTGGACTTTTCCTGGCCTGGCAATGGCCTTTTGGGCCAAAATGCTCCTCCTGGGCTAATACGGGCATTTTGGGCAAAAGGGACGTTTCTCAGCTAATAGGGGCCTTGTGGGCCAAAATTAGTGGTTCCAGACATGCCAAACAAACAATTTCACTTCATTTCCATTTCAATTTCAAGCACAGGGCAGGCCAAACAGCTCATTGCATTTTCATTTCATTTCCATTTCCATTGCAGTTTCAAGCACAGGGCAGGCCAAACAGCTCATTGCATTTTCATTTCATTTCCATTTCCATTGCAGTTTCATGCACAGGGCAGGCCAAACAGCTCATTGCATTTTCATATCATTTCCATTTCCATTGCAGTTTCAAGCACAGGGCAGGCCAAACAACTCATTGCATTTTCATTAAGGGCTAACAAATCATTTATTGTAAGTACATTGCAGACTCACAGTTCAGTTGATTCACAGCTTAGAATCACAGCTGTGGCCTCTCCCTCGTGATCTTAGAGAGTGACTGACTCACGTCGAGGCATCCGGGGTTTTATAGTCCTGCTCCCCCGGAAGGGGCATTACCTTCATCATGGTGATTGACAGGCAAGAGGACCAATCAGCTGATCTCAAGTATTTTTTAAAACTTTTTTTATTTTTCATCGATCGGATAAATCCTCGGGGCTGCCTCAGCGGAGGAGGACTGAGTAAAATGGCCAAAAATCATAGCGATATAGGGTAGCGTTTTTTCTAAAATTAATATACAGCGCAGACAGGAAGTGGTCAAGATGAGACTTTAAGTTATATAGATTTTTTGAGCATGAGAAATTCTATGACCCGCCAGCCGTTTTTCAAAATTTATCAATTCAAAATTGGGGTGCGGCTTCAACACAGGTGCGTCTTCATTGCTGGGAAATACAGTAATTGACCAGAACATTGAATAGAGTCAGCATTTAATTATACAATGAAAGTAGTAAATGAATGTTTTTTTCAACTAATTTAGTGACAGAAAAAAGGAGCCAGGATTTGGTGCTAGGGTGGCAACGGCAGAGCTGCATTTATTTTGTCTTCTGGACTGAGCCGTTTTGCAAACCCTTGCCTAGTCACAACGATATTATCTCATCCAGATACTGCTGGATTAAAGTGGTACAGAGGTTGGAACTGAAAGGAAAATAACTGCCTTCTCTGATGGATGGATGGATGTCATATAAACTTGGATGTTTTCACAATCATTTTCCCCAGCAATAAACAGAGTTTTACAAAATTAAATACTATAACCTTGTCAATTCTGAGCTGTAATTCCAGTGTCATAATAGGTACCTCTACCCCTTCAACAAAATAGGCATCAATGCTTTTATCCAAGCCGAAAAAACATCTCATTACAATGAAGCTCTGAAAAAGTGGCACTCAGGCAAATTCCCAGACTGTAAATCTCATGGAATTTAATGCCTAAATCTCTCTACCCTGCACCAATCTTTCAGTGATCCCAATATTCAGCATCAAATGTCTGATTCTCTGGAGTTTCTGATAAACGGAATGGACGAGATAAGTACAAGCTGGTTCCACTGAACCAGGAAGAAAAAACTTTTTTTTCCAAAATTAACCGCCATTGTTATTTCTTCCCAAGCTGAGGAAAACCCTTTTAAATCTCACTCAATGTATTTAGTGGGAGGCTACTCCCTTTATAAAACCGATAGTAGAAATACCATTTAGTTATTTTATAATTGAAATTACAACACTTGAACTCTGGACTATTTATTCAGTTGCTGCAACCAATCTTACCTTCAGCGGCGCTGCAGTTCTGCCACTGGCCGTGTGCGCGACTTTGGCGCCTTTGGGGGGGGGGGGGGGGACAGGATTAAAATTCTGTTTTCTCCTGCCTGTCGGAGGCGGATTTCCTCGGGCTGATAGCTGCTGAAGCTGATCCGAATTCCGTTCCCGATTTTTTTTTTTTTTTTTTTTAAATCGTGAGACAATTTAAAAATTTGATTAAAATAAAAGGCGACTTCTAACGCCCTCAATGCCTACAACGTGACGGATCGCAAGAACAGGACAAAACAAAGGGTAAGTCGTGTATTTTACATATAAACTTGCTTCTTGGGATGGCTTTAATCTAATTTTACCAGCAGTGTTTATCCTGCCAATATAGGGTTCAAATTCACCGCAAATGGAACGTCCAAATCGATCGCGTTCCAGAAAAACCCACTTGCAAGATGATTTAAATGCTCTTTTTTTTGGACAATCATGTCATAAGAGCATCTAAATCGTCTATATTTTGTGTTTTTGTCTACCCATAATCAATATTTTTATACTAAATATCAGTTTTAGACCCATGTATTGTGCAAAAAAATTAAAACTTTGATTATATTGAGCGAATGTTTCTAGATTAATTTATGGGAATTAAACATCAAATTTCTTCCATCTGGCATATGAATTCATGACAGTGAGATTTTAAAATCATGTTATATTGTGAATTCGGGTGTGAATGGGATTAGGTTGTTATTTGGATACTTAGGCTATTTAAAAAAATATATCCTTTTCTTAAGAAATTGAATCTACAGGACATTCTTAATGGGAAAGTAGTGGGCAGAAAGGCATGTCATGCGTGGTTTGAAGAGCAAAAACCTATAGTTTACAATGCGAAAATTGAAAAGTTGAGGAAAAGCAAGTATACAGAGTTGCTTATTGGTTACAATCCGAGGAGTATGATGATGCTACTGATTATGATATGCCAATGTACCAGCTAGCATCTGATCTTCTCCATAAAGACTTGGTCTATTGCTAGAAATTGTAATTTATTTACCTATTTGTTACGGACTTACAGCACATAATATAATAATATTAAAGTTCTGATCTTGAGAATATCACATTTTTGAATTTTCAAGGCAGTCTGGGTGTTTATTACTATTTCCGTCACAACGGTCAATTTTGTAATTGACTACAATTAGGTAATTAGCTAATTATATGCTTTAATTTCAGGGCATTCAAGTAAGATGTTTTATATTTGTTTCAGAATGCTTCAACTGAAAATAACTGAAAATTTCATTCAGTTCTCTTAATTTTTTAGAAGGTTATGGGCTTTTGACTGTCCTCAATCACAGCTTTCAGTGCAAAAGCAATAGGGAACGATGCTAATTTCCGAGTATGAAAATTGCCATAACTTTTTTAATACTGAAGATATGAAAGTAAATTAGGTGTCAAATTAAACTTCTTTTTATGCTTTATCTGATGGGATAAATTGCAGACTTGATTTTAAAAATCTCAACATTTTGTAACATTGCTACCAATATGGAGATGGATGAAACCCAGGAGAGTCAAAATAAAAATCACTATTATTGCTGGGAAGTTAGTAAATGATAACTGTATTAAATGTTTAATAAGCAAAATTGAAACATGGAACTATATTTCTCAGAAGGATTATGTGTGAGGCAATTTTTTTACACAATCCTAAACTTCCCCTTGTTGTACTTCCGTTCTCAACAAAAACCCCAAATCATTCATGTCTTAATCCTGAGGAAACATGGTGTGTTTGGGCTCAAAACATTATGCTCATATGCCATAAACAAGGGGGCAGATTATTATCTCAATGGGATTATGTTAGGTAAGGGGGAGGTGCAGAGAGACCTGGGTGTCCTTGTACACCAGTCACTGAAAGTTGGTGTGCAGTTACAGTAGGCAGTGAAGAAAGCTAATGGAATATTGGCCTTCATAACAAGAGGATTTCAGTATAGGAGTAAAGAGGTTCTTCTGCAGATGTATAGAGCTCTGGTAAAACCACCTCTGGAGTATTGTCTCCTAATTTGAGGAAGGACATTCTTGTGATTGAGGCAGTGCAGCGTAGGTTCACGAGATTGATCCCTGGGATGGCGGGACTGTCATATGAGGAAAGATTGAAAAGACTAGGCTTGTATTCACTGGAGTTTAGAAGGATGACGGGATATCTTACAGAAACATATAAAATTATAAAAGGACTGGACAGCTAGATGCAGGAAAAATGTTCCCAATATTGGGCAAGTCCAGAGCCAGGGGTCACAGTCTTAGAATAAAGGGGAGGCCATTTAAGACTAAGGTGAGAAAAAAAAATTTCACCCAGAGTTGTGAATTTGTGGAATTCCCTGCCAGAGGGTAGTGGAGGCCAAATCACTGGATGGATTTAAGAGAGAGTTAGATAGAGCTCTAGGAGCTAGTGGAATCAAGGGATATGGGGAGAAGGCAGGCACAGGTTATTGATTGGGGCCGATCAGTCATGATCACAATGAATGGTGGTGCTGGCACGAAGGGCCGAGTGGCCTCCTCCTGCACCTATTTTCTATGTTTCTATGTCCCCCTTCACTGTTAACATCCACAGATATGAATATATAAATTAGCAGGGGTAAGTACACTGGCACTCAAAACATCCCCACCACATTATAAGGTGTACTGATCTGATTGTTAATTCTTATCTCCCCCTGGTTATCTTTCACCCCCTCTACCACTATAAAAGAAGTTAGGACAGTTTTAATACCAAAATGGACAGATTATATTGTTTTCAGTATAGTACTAACAAGAGAACTAAGAACTGAAAGTAAGAGCAAAGTTATTTTTTCTGGGATCACAGATGTGACCTGCTTAGAAAAGGGATCAGTAATGAACAACCACAGGCAACTGTCCAATCCTCACATCCACTTTTCAAAAAAGAAACTGATGTCACTGAATTATTCAGATTAGGATACGCAGATTATTTTAATCACCAGAAAAAACTGTTAATTAAAGCCACAACAACAAGTTTTCCTGGAAATTAAAACCAATTACATCATCGCGTGGTGTGCTTATCTTGCACAATGAATTTAATTATCTATTATCTATTTCTTGAAATACACAAATATTTTCAGAACTGCACATCAATGTGGTATCGGTGACGGAGAATGGATTCAACTTTTTTGGAAGGAGGGCGGAAATGAATCAAAAATGAAAATGGATCACATTGTTTGCTTTTAGGAGTGATCCATTATCACATGATGCCATTTATAACACAATCACACTCTGAACTAAACGCCATTTAACTAATACACCCAAGATGCAAACACCGTGGGATTATCTTATTGAAACTTAATGAAACCCTGGAACCTGACTGGTTAGGAAAATTCCGATTTTAAGTAAGGCAGACCAGAGGGCAAGAAGTGAAGAAAGTGCAAGTGAAGTGAAGAAGGTGCAAGAAGTAAGGATAGATTCTCAGCAGCAGACGCCCAGATACGATGGCTGCCTCTTCTATGTAAACATCAGCAACAGGCACATCCCGAGTTATGAAACAGCCCTGTGTCAAGCACGACCTGTGACCCACCTCCCACCACCTTGACCCACAGAGGGATGGGGATCAGGCCTGGGCCAAGCCCGGTCACCGATGTTTCCAGCTGCAATTCTGGTACTGAATGGAACTGGGACCAGGACGCCGTGTTACCGGTTACATCCCATCCCACCCCATCCGCCGGTCACCCCTCCCCAAACACCTCACTTACCGGCTAACAGTCCACAGTCAACACCAGACACCCGAAGGAAACTGCACTGTCCACTTCAACTAATGACGCTTCGCTCCAGATTCAGTCACGCCAACGTCCCAGACCCGCCTGCTCCGTTCCTGGGGTTGTCTGGGAGTTGTAGTCTGTACAACCCAGCTCCGCTGTGCCCGCAGCGCCAACCTCACTACAAATCCCATGGGGAAGCGCGGCGACCATTCCCTGGCCTGATCAGCTGAAGCCAACACAAACAGCAGCCAGCCCTTCACCAACGGTAAATTGTAGTCCTGCTGCTCCCCAAACAGAGCCATTCTTCGGCCATCCAAGATAGACATAGAAAATAGGCTCAGGAGTAGGCTATTCGGCCCTTCGAGCCAGCACCGCCATTCAATATCAAAGATCATAGAGCGGCTCTATGATCTTTGTTCAATATGATCATGTGTAGGAAGGAACTGCAGATGCTGGCTTAAACCGAAGATAGACACAAAAAGCTGGAGTAACTCAGCGGGACAGGCAGCATCTCTGGAGAGAAGGAATGGGTGACGTTTCCGGTCGAGACCCTTCTTCAGACTGGTTAGGGATATATGGTGATGTGGAGAGATAAAGGACAATGAATGAAATATATGTAAAAAAGTAATGTTGGCTGTTTGTAGCGTGAAAATGAGAAGCTAGTGCGACTTGGGTGGGGGAGGGATAAAGAGAGCTAGAATGCCGGGGCTACCTGAAGTGAGAGAAATCAATACCACTGGGCTGTAACCTGCCCAAGCGAAATATGAGATGCTGTTCCTCCAATTTGCGTTGAGCCTCACCCTGACAATGGAGGAGACCTAGGACAGAAAGGTCTGTGGGAATGAGAAGGAGAATTAAAGTATCCAGCAACTGGGAGATCAGGCAGGCTGAGCGAAGGTGATCTGCGAAACGATCGCCCAGTCTGCATTTGGTCTCACCGATGTATAAGAGTCCACATCTTGTGTCTACGGATACAGTAGATGAGGTTGGAGGAGGTGCAAGTTAACCTCTGCCTAACCTGAAAGGACTGTCGGGGTCCCTGCACAGAGTCGCGGGAGGAGGTATCGTTACATGTGTTGCATCTTCTGCAGTTGCAGAGAAGGGAGCTGGGGAGAGGGTGGTTTGGGTGGGAAGAGATGAGTTAACTAGGGAGTTGCAGAGGGAACGGTCTCTGTGGAAGGCGGAAAGGGAAAAATGGTGGGATCCTGTTGGAGGTGGTGGAAATTTCAGTGGATTATGTGTTGATCATGACTGATCATCCAAAATCAGTACCCTGTTCCTGCTTTTTTCCCCATATCCCTTGATTCATTTAGCCCTGAAAGCTAAATCTAACTCTCTTGAAAACATCCGGTGAATTGGCCTCCATGCCTTCTGTGGCAGAGAATTCCACAGATTCACAACTCTCTGGGTGAAAACGTTTTTCCTCATCTCAGTCCTAATGGCCTACCCCTTATTCTTAAACCGTGACCCCTGTCGCTGGACTCCCCCAACATCGGGAACATTTCTCCTGCATCTAGCCGGTCCAATCCTTTAAGAATTTTATATGTTTCTATAAGATACCCTCTCATCCTTCTAAATTCCAGTGAATACAAGCCCAGTTGACCCATTCTTTCATCATGTGTCCGTCCTGCCATCCCGTGAATTAACCTGGTGAACCTACGCTGCCTTCCCTCAATAGCAATAATGTCCTTCCTCAAATTAGGAGACCAAAACTGCTCCATTTACTAAGTATGTTACAAAACTTACCTTCAGCTGCGCTGCAATTCTGCCACTGGCCGTGTGCGCGATTTTGGTGCCTTTGAGGGGGGGAGGGGCGGGGTTAAAACGCGGGTTTCTCCTACCTTTTTATAATCGCCCGAATAATTCAGCGCTGGAGTAATTTTAAAATCAGCTTCTAAAGCCGTCAACGCCGACAACGGGGATGGATTTCACGTACGGGACAGGTAAATAAAAGCCGTTTATTTTATGTATAAAAGTGCTCCTTAAGATGCCTTTAATTCACATTTTACGTTGCGAAAATTTGATTTTTTGTTCCCCATACGAACCGGCAGTATTTTTCCTGCCGATATGGAGTTTAAATTCACCGCAACCGCAACGTTCCAATTGATCACGTTCCAGAAAAACCCACTCGTAAGATGATTTAAATGTCCATTAATTTACAGGTATTAAACATTAAATTCTTTCCATTTGGCCTATAAATCCATGACAATGAGATTTAAAAATTATGTTGTATTGTGAATTCTTGTGTGAATGTTATTTGGACACTTAGGCTATTTAAAAATGTTAATCTATTCTTAAGAAATTGATAGATGTTTAGATCTAGTAATTGAATTTTGTAATTAGCTACAATTAGGTAACTAACGAATTAAAAGCTTTAATTTCATGTCATCTAAGTAAGATTGTTTCATATTTGTTTCAGAATGCTTCAATCTATAATAACTGAAAATTTCTTTCAGTTCTCTTAATTTTTAAGAAAGTTATGGGCTTTTGACTGTCCTCGATCACAGCTTTTGTGTTAAGGCAATGGAAAAGCAATAGGGAACAAGATGCTAATTTCCGAGTATGAAAATGGCCATAACTTTTTTAATACTGAAGATATGAAAGTGAATTAGGTGTCAAATTAAACTTCTTTTTATGCTTTATCTGATGGGATAAATTAGACTTGATTTTTTAAATCTCAAAATTTTGTAACATTGCTACATTTACACTAGACCCACCTGTCGGCGTTTGGCCCATATCCCTCTAAACTTTTCCTATCCATTGTATCTGTTTCATAAAATTAGCCAGGCTATGTTGTTTCTTTCTATAAAAAATATTATTTTCTATAATCGTGTGAATAATTATACAATCATATAAATTATTATATAAAAGGTTATATAATTATACTAGTCGTTGTGGGGGGGGGGGGGGCGCGGCCTGCGGCGTCACACACACACACTAACCACCCCCCCACACACTAACCACCCCCCTTGATATTATATTCATATTATTCATTGGCTCCTATTACCCCATCCCCGCCCTATCCACTGACACATAGCCTCCAACTTGCAGGCACGTCTAGAGAGGGAGGGGGGTGGTAGAGAGTGAGGGCAGAGAGAGAGGAGGCAGAGACAGAGAGAGAGAGAGAGAGAGAGAGGGGGCAGAGAAAGAGAGAGAAGGAGGGGGAGGGGGGGAAGGAAGGGGGAGAGAAAGGTTGAGAGAAAGTGGGGGAGAAAGAGGGGGAGAAGGGGGGGGAGAAGGGTGGGAAGAGAGAGTGGGAAGAGAGAGTGGGAAGAGAGGGGAGGGGGGGGGGAGATGGGGACTGAGGGGGGGGGAGAGAGAGGGGGGAGAGAGGTAACATAGAAACATAGAAAATAGGTGCAGGAGTAGGCAATGTTAGGATTTGGGTTTGTCTTCCTTTGTGGGTTGTGTGGATTTAAGCACTAATGGTGGGGAATTTCAAGCTAGCTGCTTTGACATGAATGGTGGTTTTAGAATTCCATACATTCAGGCAAGTGGAGAGTGGTTGACCACATTCCTAATTTATATGTTATGGATGGTGAAAATACTTTGTGTTGTCAGAGGGTGAGTCACTCACCTAACCTCTGTTGTTGTACTCTTACACTCATAACATGTTAGAAGACTGGTCCAGTTGAGTTTTTTTGTCGAAGGTGTTGATCAACGAAGCTGGTGGCAGTAGTAATGGGCGGGGGGGGGGAATAGTTATGCCATTAAATATCACGAGAAGGTAGTTTAACTTTCCCTTGTTGGAGATTGCAAATGCATGAAATTTGTGCAGTGTGGATGTTCCCACTCATCTAGTCTTATCATGTGCAGATATGCACTCGTTCACCAGTTGCACGTAGAATGTGACATTATGTACTCATTAGCGAACATCCCCACGTCTGAACTTATGGTGGAAGCAATACCATTGATGAAACAGCTGAACATATTTGGCCTTGGAAACTATGCTGAGAAGCTCTGGCAGTCTGGGATCGAGTCTGGGATGTTTGACATCCAACAGTCATAGACACATAGAAACATAGAAAATAGGTGCAGGAGTAGGCCATTCGGCCCTTCGAGCCTGCACCGCCGTTCAATATGATCATGGCTGATCATCCAACTCAGTATCCTGTACCTGCCTTCTCTCCATACCCCCTGATCCCTTTAGCCACAAGGGCCACATCTAACTCCCTCTTAAATATAGCCAATGAACTGGCCTCAACTACCTTCTGTGGCAGTGAATTCCAGAGATTCACCACTCTCTGTGTGAAAAATGTTTTCCTCATCTCGGTCCTAAAATATTTCCCCCTTATCCTTAAACTGTGACCCCTTGTTCTGGACTTCCCCAACATCGGGAACAATCTTCCTGCTTCTAGCCTGTCCAACCCCTTAAGAATTTTGTAAGTTTCTATAAGATCCCCCCTCAATCTTCTAAATTCTAGCGAGTACAAACCGAGTCTATCCAGTCTTTCTTCATATGAAAGTCCTGACATCCCAGGAATCAGTCTGGTGAACCTTCTCTGTACTGCCTCTATGGCAAGAATGTCTTTCCTCAGATTAGGAGACCAAAACTGTACGCAATACTCCAGGTGAGAGGAGGAAACATTGGTGGGGGGAGAGAGGGGGGAGGCCCGAGCCGAGCGGGAGGGAGAGAGGCGGGGAGGGAGAGGGAGAGGGAGAGACACAAGCCGAGGCGCGAACGAGTGTCGACCAAAGGAGCGCAGGTTGGGCCCAAAGAGTTTGGGCGGGCTGCGGGCGTGCTTCGACTAAAGCGCTCTGGTGCTCTCGGGAAACACGAGCCGAGGAGCAAGCGTGGAAAACAGTGCGCAGCGGGCCGCGAGGAGCAGAGCCATTGTGACGTCATCAGCTCATTAACTTTTAAAAAGATTTCAGATTTGTGAACAATTTTAATTAATAACAAGAAATAATTAATCCAATTTTCAGGTAAGGCGATTTTTGACATCATGGCGTTAATCTCTATCGGAATATGTAAAAAATTCACCGTTAGCGCGTCGTGTTTTCGACGAGATGTGAATTATAGACAAACATACAAATACGCAAATAAATAAATCTACATCCAAGATCAGAGTTTTATAATTATAGATGCTTATGTAATTATTAATCTTTACATAATTAAAGGTTATGGTGACATATACAGGCAGAATGTTATCACTTGTGATAACCTGCACAACTGGAGGCCATAAATAAATGTCAGTCTTCCAGCAATACAATAAGGGATTGTTTTAAATATTTTTTACCCAGTTGTGAGTTGTGGAATAGGAGCTGCAACAAATTTTACAGATGTAGTTAAGAGGAAGCAGTACACACCTAAGAGAGAGGGGTAATAGGTATAAAACCAGAAAATGCTGGAAACACTTAGCAAGTCAGGCAGCATCTGTAGAAAGAGAATCAGAGTTAATGTTTTGGAACCCTTTGTCGAATATCAGCTGTAGTTCTAGGTAAGCAAAGGTGGGAAGAAACCCAGGGAAGCATAAATACTCGCAGACACAGGTGAAATCAAATGGCCTGACTATTTTATATATTATGTGTATTTGAAAAGCAAATCGGCAAAGTAGTGAAAAACTGTTGTTTTGGTACCTATCCGATAATCTGCACAGGGAAGTCATTTTGGTGTCAACATCGACTGGTCAGCATGGGACATCTCACTAATGCTCTAAATTAGCGTTCCAATTTGTCAGAAGGATTAGATTATTCTTGGAAATGCCTGCTACGAGGATCAATCTGAGGCAAGATTCAATTTATTTCAGATGTGACAAATTGGCAGTGTTAGCAGTAAAATCCCAAGTGACTGCCGAGTGACTCATCACCTGGAATTGTTAACAAAAATCATTCAGCTAAGTCTTTTCCCAGGGTTGGGGAATCAAGAGCTGGACAGTATAGGTTTAAGATACGAGATGAAATAATTAATAGGCACTAAAGAGGAACTTTTTCACACAGAGGGTAGTGGGTGCATGGAACGAGCTGCCAGAGGAAGTAGTTGAGGCAGGTGGAATAATAACTTCACAGACATTTGTACAGGTACATGGGTCGGAAAGCTACAGAGGGAAAAGAGCCCAAAGCAGGTAAATTGAACTATCTGAAATAGGGCATCTTGGTCAGCATAGATAGATTTGGCCAATTGGCTTGTTTCTGTGCTATATGGCTGTAAGACTCTATGATTCGATGGTTGCATGACTCCAGGACTCAATCTTTGTAAGGCTGTGTGCCAGTACTCAATTATATAGGCAAAACAAAAACATCAGATACACAAAACTGAACAGGGAAGCCAATTTCCAATTTAAACACAGGGCATCCTAACTAGTGTGGGATTGTTTGCAAACCTATTATTTTCTCCTCCCTCCTTCCTACACGCCCTACTCCATGTTTCTCCCTCCTCCCACATCAGCACAAGGTAAATATCAGTTATTTACAGAACAGTTTAATGACACTCCCATCCAGGACAAACATCAATGATGATTGTTTAAATTATGGCTGCTATTGCCAAAGACGGTGTTTGTTGGAGACAAAAGAAACTGCAAATGCTGGAATCGTGAGAAAATATCAAAGTGCTGGAGGAACTCAACAGGTCAGACATTATCTGTGGAGGGAATGGACAGAGTATCTTTCAGGTTGAGACCCTTCTTCAGGTTGAGTGGATTGGGGAAAGCTGGAAAAGAGAGATGGGGATACGACAAATCCCGGCAAATGATAGGTGGATAGAGGTGAGCAGCAGGGGAATTGATTGGCAGATGGGGGTAGGATAAATGGCAAAAGGTACAGGTAAAAAGGGGACAACAGGTTGTAAGATAAGGAAAGGAGGGATAGCGAGTAGAGGAAAGCGGGGGGGGGGGGGGGGGGGGGGGGTTGATAAAAGGGAAATATGGGACTCAGGAATGAGAGATGGGCATATGGAGGAGAGGAAAGGAGCAGGACGACTAGGAGGTATAGGGGCAGGTGTTATATCTCCTGAAAGCTGCATGGGAAAGTGTCTGGGGCAAGGGCAGGTTGGGTGGGGATGGATAATTGAACCAAGGAGCTGCGGAGGCAGTGGTCTCTGGAATGCCGAATGGGGTGGGTTTGTTATCCTTACTGGGGCTTTTGCTTCATGCAGAATCCATGTAGGATAATCAGCAATTTCAGGAATTGCCGATTGGATTATTACTGTATAAGATACCGGTAAGTTACTATTTTTAGAAGTGAATGTCTCAGAATTCCAGAGTTGATCATAGAGTGACTGTACTTAATATCAAGGTGATATGTGGTCAAGTGTTACAGCATTATGGACAACCTCAAGTGCCGAAGGTTCCATCCTTACTTCCATTGCTGCCTATATTGAATTTTTACTAAGGTTACCAATGTATGGTTTGTGTTCATGTGCAGTAAGACATAAACCACATCCTGGCCTGGTCTGATAGGTTTCAAGTAATGTTTGCTATTCACAATGGGACAGCTTAATTAGAAAATATAACATATCAGGTTGGCATTTAATGCACTTCTATAATTTACTGAATTCTTCACCATCAACATTGTTCAAAACGCTCTTCACCAAATGGTTTACTCAATGTTCCATGTTATCATTGTGGTTACAAGAGTGGTTCAGTAGCCGATACTGGCCCTCTGACTCCCAAATCTTTTTCTCACTTTTTTTTAATAAACTATAAGTTAAGAATTCTGATCCCTCCCACCCAGCTCACCACATCTTCCACCTGCTGCCATCAGGAAGGCGCTACAGCTCACTGCCCGCCAAGACATCTTGATTTAAAAACAGTTCTTACCCACACGCAATCCGAATTCTGAACACACTATGATAACAGCACAAATCCTCCCCATGCATGTACTGTATATTGTATGATGTTGTGTTTTATGGTATGTTTGACGGGAATCAGCCTACCTTGTAACATCCTGTACTGAACCTGAATTCCACCAGCTTGACTGTGTGGTCATTAAATAATCTAATCTAATCTAATCTAATCTAAAATGTTTTTCATATTCCTGCAGAAGTGCAACTCCATAATCACTAAGAGTCTTATCATCAGTTTCAACCATGTACTTTTCTTGATTGGTACTCATCTTAAATCTTTAGACCCTCCATCATTATATACCATAATTGCAGACTACGCTATCTGGAAGAGGAAGACACACATTTCATAAGTCATCAGCTTCCAAATCTTTACCCACATATTTATAGTCTTTATCCAGCACCTGATGAGAAGAAACAATTTACCCAATCCCCAACTTTACTGATTTGGAAATATATAACAATTTCTTCTTTGTTGCTGCATTAAAATTTTGGAATAAACTACCTCAGAGTGGTGGGTTGTCTCAACACATAGAATACAGCATTTAAAAATAGTAGGTAGACAAAAATGCTGGAGAAACTCAGTGGGTGAGGCAGCATCTATGGAGCGAAGGAAATAGGCAACGTTTCGGGACGAAATCCTTCTTGTGGTTACAAGAGTGGTTCAGAAGCTGATACTGGCCATCTGACTCCCAAAACCTTTTCCCGCTCTTTTATAAATCATAAGAAGAATTTTCTGAAATATTTTTCATATTCCTGCAGAAGTGCACTCCATAATCACCAAGAGTCTTATAATCATTTTAAATCATGTATAAATGTATTCTATTGGGGCTTGTTTCTGAAGGATTTCGACCCGAAACGTTGCCTATTCCTTCGCTCCATAGATGCTGCCTCACCCGCTGAGTTTCTCCAGCATTTTTGTTTACCTTCGGTTTTCCAGCATCTGCAGTTCCTTCTTAAACATTTTTAAAATAGTAGCTCACTACCGCCACCTTCTTAAAGGCTTTTATGGTGGTTAGTAAATGTTAGTCTTGCCAACAGTGACCGCATCCAATGATTGAATAAAGAGAAGTCACAAGTTCAAAGAACATGAATAGTCAGAGCGCAAATCATGTCTCTTGGATTAAATGTTATAAAGCAGATTGCATCATATTAGATCACTGCATCTGAACGTGAAGTAATTCCAGATGACAGCCTGGTTACTGAAAGATTACGGCTGTTAAATCACAACTTCCATTCATACGCTTAAATCTTTCATTAATTGCCGCAGGGTTTTAACAAACAGAAAAATGCAGGAAATGTATGTAATACTGAGCTGGTTAGTCCCATCTTACTTGACGACATGTACATTCTGGAGCCTCTTCAGTGTTTGATAATGATTTATAATCTAACTAGACTAAGTGGGACCCGTTGGATCCCAGCATCACACGGGAGGGCTGGTCCCCCAACGCAATATTCCACCGCTCCACCAATTCCAATATTACTGGTCAGTTGGGGGGGGGGGGGGGGAAGGGGCGGGGAGTGGCTTTCTGAAGCGCCAGTATGGATGTTGTGGGCTGAAGGGACTGGTTTCCAGAGGGCTAGTATGGACATTGTGGGCCGAATGGATTCTTGGGCTGGCGGCTCAGTCACTCAAGCCTGTTGTGCTGGCACCTCACTCACTCACGGCTGGTGGGCTGGCAGTTGACTCACGGCTATTCCTTGAAATTCCATTTCAAGCAGGGTGCAAGGCCCCCAAATTCAAGTGCAGTTTCTTACCACTTCAAGCAGGGTGCAAGGCCACCAAATTCAAGTGCAGTTTCATACAATTTCAAGCAGGGTGCAAGGCCACTAAAGACAGCGAGTCGTGACCTCTCCCTCCATTTTGCAGAGACTGAGCCACACCCACACTTCTGGGTTTTATAGTCCCTCCCCCCTCCCACGAGAAAGGGCGTGACCTTCATGGCGTGATTGACAGGAGAGAGAATCTCAACATTTTTTAAACACTAATACCTCTTTTATTTTTCATCGATGGGAAAAATCTTCGGCACTTGATGAGCAGAGGAGGATTCTGAGTAAGATGGCCAAAAATCACAGCCGTACTTGGTAGCGTTTTTTCTAAAATCAATATAAAGCGCAAACAGGAAGTGGTCAACATTAGACTTTTAATTATATAGAAGGCAAGGCAACTTTAATTCGGCAAGGCAACTTTAATTCGGCAAGGCAACTTTAATTAGGCAAGGCAACTTTAATTAGGCAAGGCAACTTTAATTAGGCAACACAGCTTTAGATTTTCAAACCTTAGGCAACACAACTTTAGCATTTCCAAATCAAAGGCAACACGGTTCAGCATTCCCAAACCGAAGGCAACACAGCTTTAGCATTTCCAAACCAAAGGCAACACAGTTTTAGCATTATCAAACCTTAGGCAACATAGCTTTACCATTTCCAAACCAAAGACAACACAGCTTTAGCATTTCCAAACCAAAGGCAACACAGCTTTAGCATTTCCAAACCAAAGCAACACAGCTTTAGCATTTCCAAACCAAAGGCAACACAGTTTTAGCATTTTCAAACCTTAGGCAACATAGCTTTACCATTTCCAAACCAAAGACGACACAGCTTTAGCATTTCCAAACCAAAGGCAACACAGCTTTAGCATTTCCAAACCAAAGGCAACACAGTTTTAGCATTTCCAAACCAAAGGCAACACATCTTTAGCATTTCCAAACCAAAGGCAACACAGCCTGGCTGCCAACACACCCCCTCCCCTACAGAACCTCCTCCCACATCCCTCTCCCCCTCCCACACCACTCCCACACTCACCCCCCCTCCCCCACACCCCCCTCCCCCCATGCCACCCTCTCCCCCCTCCTACACCTCCCCGCCCACATACACCCTCCTCCCCTCCCACCCACACCCCCTCCGCCACACACCCCCTTCCCTCCTCCCACCCCACACCACCCCCCTCTCCTCCCCTCCTACACATGAAGAGGTGGGGGAGGGATTGCTGGGAATGAGGGGAAATGAGCTGCACCTGCGCAGTTAGGGGCTATGGGTGAGTGGTGGAATATTGCGTTGGGGAACGGGTTGCATTGGGGGAATGGGTGAGTGGTGGAATATTGCGTTGGGGAATGGGTTGCATTGGGAGACCAGGCCTCCCGTGTGACTGGGACCCAACGGGTCTCACTTAGTCTAGTAGTTACCTAAAATTGGTGAATTCAATGTTCATCTTGTTGGATTGTATGCTACCCAGCCCTTCCCGACCCAAAATGACATATATCCCCAGATACTGCCTGACCCGCTGAATTACACCAACAATTTGTATCTTCTTTTTTGTCAACTGGCATCTGTTGTTCCTTCTTTCTACCATTACACTTTACCACTTTCCTCATGGATTGCTGACCAACTCTACATGTTTTCAGGGTCTATGTTTCCACTCCTGTTCATTTGTGGACCTGCTTACATCGGGAGTGGTCAGATGTGAAAGAGGACAGTGGCGTTCATCAATTAAATCCTCTGTAATGAGATTGTTAGCTATGGTTCCTCAGTCTGCGTGTGTTGGTGTGCACAAGGTGAGTCATAAAGTCCAGTGTTTCCACTAGCTGCCTCGCAGGGTCTTCACATAAACAAAGGTGTCATTTTCAGTAGCATCACCTGTGGCCCTATTCAGCTGGGAGCTCTCTTACAATTTACTTGCTCGCTCAGCTGCTATAGCATTACCTTTCTGCCTCTGGCTCTTTTTGATCAGCAATGAGTTGCCGCTGTTGTGTTTGGTCCCTCAACATCTCAAGCTGATTACGAAGGTATTTCATAGACTGGGTCATTTTATCTCTATACACTCCTGATTCACCAAAACCCGTAATCACACCAGAAACATGCCACACCTGGAGAAGATTTCCTGAGCTACAATGCATGCAGTTGTGCTAGCTGTACAGCCTCTTGTTGGGAAAGCCTCTACCCATCAGGAAGTTGGGAAAGTCTCTACCCACCATCATTGAACAGTAGCTTCTCTAGAGGATACATGAAGTCCATCTGGATGTTCCCCAGAGCCCCTGAAACCGCATTTATGTGATCCTGCTTAGGTGATGCTGGGCACAAATAACGCACTGCTGACACAATTTATCCATGTCTCTGCCCATCCAACGCTACCACCAGGCCTGCAGGATGGTCGTACTCATGCTATGTCTTCTCTCTTGCTTCGCCCCAGGATATGGCTTCAGCTGTATTCGGCTAATACATGCTGGAGCTACTGCTACTCCACGAGTCCTGCTACATGTGGTTCCACTTCGCTCTCTCTTTCTTCACTTCTCCTTCTCTGCCCCCACTTCTCCAGATGAATTTGCTAAATTAGCATTGGTTTCTCTGCACCCCATGCTGTCCACTTAAATATACTATACATGAGTACAATCAAGCCATAATTCCAACAGGTAGTGCAAAGAGAAAATACCAGAATGCAGAATATGGTGTTGCAGCATTATAGCATAAGCTTGCAGAGAAAGTGTAAGCAATGAGATTGGGAAATGGGAACTAGATCCTTGGCTTATGCCATGTTTGTCAGTAATTTGACTGTAGCAGGGAAGAAGCTGTTGCTGAATCTGGTGGTATGTGCTTGCAAGCATTTGTGTCTTCAGCCTCGCAGCCTTGTGTATTCAGCCCCCCCCCCCCCCCCTCCCCTCCACCACCAAAAGGAGGAACGTCCTGGGTGTAAAATAATTTCCGCTGCTTTCCTGAGGCAGCATGAACTTACTATACATGAAGTTGATGGTGAGGCTAGTTTTGTGTGATAGGGAAACATGCACAATTTCTTGCGGTCATGAGTAGAACTATTGCCAAACCGAGCTGCAATGCATTCTGATGGGATGCTTTCTGCAGTACTTGGGTAGAAGTTGGTAAGAGTTGTTGGAGCCATGCCAAACCGATTTAGCCTTCTGAATAAGTAGAGGCATTGGTTTACTTTCTTGGTCATAGTTTCAATGCAGTTGGTCCAGGACAGATTGTTGGTGATATTTACACCTAGAAACTTGAAGCTCTTGACTGCCTACACTTTGGCACCACTGATGCTGACTGGGGTATATACCATCATGGTTCTCAATGTCAATAGCAAAGTCCTTCACAAAAAGTTGGAGTAACTCAGTGGGTCAGGAAGCAAACCTGAAGAACATGGATAGGCAACACTTCGGGTCAATACCCTTCTTCAGACTGTAGTATATGAGACGCTGTTCATTCAATTTGTGTTTAGCCTCACTCTGACAATGGAGTAGACTTAAGACAGAAAGGTCTGTGTAGGAATGGGACGGAGAATTAAAGTGTCCGGCAACCGGGAGATCAGGTAGGTTCAGGCGGGCTGACCAAAGGTGTTCCGCAAAACAATCGCCCAGTCTTCATTTGGTCTCACCGATGTACAAAGAGTCCACATCTTGAACAACGGATGTAGATGAGGTTGGAGGAGGTGCAGGTGAACCTCTGCCTAACCTGAAAGGACTGTTGGGGTCCCTGGACAAAGTCGAAGGAGGAGGTATAGGGACAGGTGTTGCATCTTCTGCGGTTGCAGGGGAAGGTACCTGGGGAGTGGGTGGTTTGGGTGGGAAGGAATGAGTTAACCAGGGAGTTGCGGAGGGAACGGTCTCTGCGGAAGGTGGAAAGGGGTGGAGATTGAGGGGTTAACTCATCCCTGTCCTTGTAACTTAGCCTGTCCCACTGGTTTACTCCAGCATTTTGTGTCTATCTTGTGTACACCAGCATCTCAATGGTTCAAAGGTTCTTTATTAGTCACATACACCAATTGGTGTAGTGAAATGTGTATTGCCATTGCAGCACATAAAAAAGAAAACAACATAACAATAATAAAGAAATTTAACATAAAAAACATCCCCCCACAATGGTTCTCATTATGAGGGAAGGCACAAAGTCCGGTCCCCATCCCCATGTCCACCCATAGTCGGGCCTATTGAGGCCTCCGCAGTCGCCTTTACGGAGGCCCGATGTTCCAAGCCGTTCTCGCCGGATGATGGTGCTCCGGCATCGGGAGAATCCTCACAGTGGCTTGGGAAACCAGGAACGGTCGCTTCCTTACCGGAGGCCTGTGTTCCTGCCTACACATTATAATAGTAGTAATTAACTTTCCAAAATCCCCAATTAATATTCAGAAATTGTTAACACGTTCTTCTTTGAATTACCCCATTTTAATACTGGAAGTATGTTGAGTTCTCAAAATGTTACAATCATATTGTCGGTGTACCATTATAGAGCCAACTGGGGGGGGGGGGGCATGTACATTTATATGGCTGTAATTACTTTGCAACTGAATTGCGTTGAATGATGTGTAGTGTTTTAAATGAATAAATAGTTCTGACCTGCTACTTTACTGTTTGCATTTAAGATTTTCTGTGCACTGCTTGTGGATATCGCTTTGCCACAATGCCATATACAGAATAGTGTACTCAGCCTATGTACATGGACAACAATGACAATACTATATATGAGAAATGGCATTTGTAATCAATAACAGTACCACTGATTGCAGACTCAGATTAAACGTTGTCAGCTAAATCTTCCTGAGAGCACAAAACTCATAATGGTTTCTATTTTCAGATGCACTTGATTTTTCTTTTAAGTATTGCAAACTGTATTATGTTTATTTATGGCACAAGAACAATCATTTCCCCCCACAGGATCAAGCTGTAAGGTATTACTTTAGATGATAACACCTAATCTGTCTGAATGAAATTTCTCTCACTCTGCTATTCTGGTTCAGTTAAAATCGCAAATGGAGGAAGATCATACCGACCCATTAATCACACACTTGCTAACCTGAGTAACTGGAATTTCTTGTTTCATCTGTACAATTGTTTTAAAAGGCATAAAATATTTAAAATTCACCACGGATTGACCAGCAGATGAAGCATAGAACATAGAATAGGACAGCACAAAAATAAGCCCTTAGACGCACCAATGTATGTGATGACCATGATGCCAATCAAACTAATTCCATATGCTTGTACATGGTCAATCATCCCTCCATTTCCAATCTGTCCATGTGTCCATCTAAATGCCTCTTTAACACTGCAGTCCTATCTGATATCACCTCCCCTGACAGCATATTCCAGCCACCCTCCCACCCATTTTTGTGAAATAAAAAACTTGTCTTTGCCCCTCCTACCTTAAACAATGACCTCGTATTTGACTTTTCCACCCTGAGATAAAGATTCGGAATGTCACCTTATCTATGCATCTCATAATGCTATATACTTCTTTTGGGTCGCCCTTCAGCTTTTGACCTTCCAGAGAAGGCAATCCAAGATTGTCCAACCTCTTCTTCAGGCTAATACTAATAAAATTCAGGCGACATACTGGCAAATCTTTTCTTCCTCATCAAATACTCCAAATCTTTCCCATAATGGGGCAAGCAGAACTGCACACAATACTCCATGTATCATAACCAAAGGAGCAAAGAGGTCCTTCTGCAGTTGTACAGAGCCATAGTGAGACCACACCTGGAGTATTGTGTGCAGTTTTGGTCCCCTAATTTGAGGAAGGACATTCTTGCTATTGAGGGAGTGCAGCGTAGGTTTACAAGGTTAATTCCTGGGATGGCGGGACTGTCATATGCTGAGAGAATGGAGCAGCTGGGCTTGTACACTCTGGAGTTTAGAAGGATCTCATTGAAATATATAAGATTGTTAAGGGCTTGGACACACTAGAAGCAGGAAACATGTTCCCGATGTTGGGGAAGTCCAGAACCAGGGGCCACAGTTTAAGAATAAGGAGTAAGCCATTTAGAACGGAGACGAGGAAACACTTTTTCTCACAGAGAGTGATGAGTCTGTGGAATTCTCTGCCTCAGAGGGTGGTGGAGGCAGGTTCTCTGGATGCTTTCAAGAGAGAGCTAGATAGGGCTCTTAAAAATAGCGGAGTCAGGGGATATGGGGAGAAGGCAGGAACGGGGTACTGATTGGGGATGATCAGCCATGATCACATTGAATGGTCGTGCTGGCTCGAAGGGCCAAATGGCCTACTCCTGCACCTATTGTCTATTGTCTATTGTCAAAGTATAGTTGCAATATGACATATCAAGTTTTTTACTCATGCCCCAAGCAATGAAAACAAGCATGTTACATACATTCTTCACCAACCTGTCCACATTTGTTGCCACATTTGGGAGCTATTGACGCACACCAAATCTCTCTATACATCAATACTCCTTAGGGTCCCGGCATTTACTGCATATTTTCTTCTTGCATTTGTCCTCCCAAAACGCATCACCTTATACTTGTCCGGATTAATCTGTCATTTTTCTGCTCAAATTACCAACTGATCTATACTATGTTATATCCTTTGACTAACTTCATCACAATACACAACACCACTAATTTCTGAGTTAATGGCTAATTTACCAATCAGATCACCTCTGTATATATATCACAAACAACCAAGGTCATAGTGGAACATTACAGATCACAGGACTCCATTCAGGAAAAGAAAAGACCCTTACATCACTATTCTGTATTCAATTTACCACGAATCCAAAGTTACTTACTTTTCTGGACCGGCCTACCATGTCAAATGCCTTATCAAAGCAGGTTTATAGGCAAAGCTTTATTTAGAATCTATTCCAAATTCCACCTCCCCAAAATGACCTATAATCACACTTAATCATCAAGAAATTACTGGAAGTTTTTTTTATGTGTATTCCCAATATCCTCAATGTCACCAATTACCTTTTGCCTCAAGATTGGGAAGAGTTTCAGGATATGGGCCTTGCCATTATGTACCAGGTTTGTCATGTCAAGGAAGATGTTTGTTTGCTTGGACACAAGAGGTTTTGGCTCACTAACAAATGTGATAGGGGTGAGCATCAGTTTAAAAGAGCCAGATATGCCCTTGGTTCAGGGCCTCATGTCTTGATGTGGGGTAGAAACCATTACAGATTTGCTTGTGTCCATGTACACAGGTAAGGGCTGGAAAAATGCACATGTAACACCCACGGAATGAAATGCCAGGTCATCAGTTTAAGCTTGGTTGTGGGGAAGCTTTTAAAAATAATAATTCGTGGAAACATGGACAGATTTTAGCTGATACCCGGAGAGCCGGTTTATCAAAGAATGGCAGAAGAGGTACTTCGGATCTGTCTTCACTAAGGAAGACACAAACAATCTCCCATATGTACTGGAGGACAGAGGATCTAAGGGGGTAGGGGTTCTGAAAATGTTTCATTTGGCAAGAAATAGTATTGGGTAAGCTAATGGGACTGAAGGATGATAAATCCCCTGGGCTGGATAGACTGCATCCCAGGGTCCTCAGGGAGGTGGCTCTAGAAATAGTGGACCCATTGGTGATCATTTTCCAATGTTCATTAGATTCAGGATCAGTTCCTGTGGATTGGAGGATAGCTAATGTTATCCCACTTTTCAAGAAAGGAGCGAGAGAGAAAACGGGGAAATACAGATCAGTTAGCCTGACTTCGATGGTGGGAAAGATGCTGGAGTCAATTATTAAAAAGGTAATAATGGGGCATTTGGATATCAGTAAAAAGGATTATTCCAAGTCACCATGGATTTATGAAAGGGAAATCATGCTTGACTAATCTTCTGGAATGTTTTGAAGATGTGACAAGTAAAATGGATGAAGGGGAGCCGGTGGATGTAGTGTATCTAGACTTTCAGAAAGCCTTTGGTAAGGTCCCGCACGGGAGACTGGTGACTAAAATTAGAGCACATGGTAGGGTGTTGACATGGATAGAAAATTGGTTGGCAGACAGGAAGCAAAGAGTAGGAGTGAACGGGACCTTTTCAGAATGGCAGGCAGTGGCGATTGGAGTGCCGCAAGGCTCGGTGTTGGGGCCGCAACTGTTTACCATATATATTAATGATTTGGAAGAGGGAATTAGGAGCAACACTAGCAAGTTTGTGGATGACACAAAGCTAGGTGGCAGTGTGAACTGTGAAGAGGATGTTAGGAGGTTGCAGGGTGACCTGGACAGTTTGAGTGAGTGGGCAGATGTGTGGCAGATGCAGTATAATATAGATAAATGTGAGGTTATCCACTTTGGCGGCAAAAACAAGGGGGCAGATTATTATCTCAATGGGGTTAGGTTAGGTAAGGGGGAGGTGCAGCGAGACCTGGGTGTCCTTGCACACCAGTCACTGAAAGTAGGCGTGCAGGTAAAGCAGGCAGTGAAGAGAGCTAATGGAATGTTGGCATTCATAACAAGAGGATTTCAGTATAGGAGTAAAGAGGTTCTTCTGCAGTTGTATAGGGCTCTGGTAAGACCACATCTGGAGTATTGTGTACAGTTTTGGTCTCCTAATTTGAGGAAGGACATCCTTGTGATTGAGGTAGTGCAGCGTAGGTTCACGAGATTGATCCCTGAGATGGTGGGACTGTCATATGAGGAAAGATTGAAAAGACTAGCCTTGTATTCTGGAGTTTAGAAGGATGAGGGGATCTCAGATAGAAACATATAAAATTATAAAAGGACTGGACAAGCTAGATGCAGGAAAAATGTTCCCAATGTTGGGCGAGTCCAGAACCAGGGGCCACAGTCTTAGAATAAAGGGAAGGCCATTTAAGACTGAGGTGAGAAAAAACTTTTTCACCCAGAGAGTTGTGAATTTGTGGAATTCCCTGCCACAGAGGGCAGTGGAGGCCAAGTCGCGATGGATTTAAGAGAGAGTTAGATAGAGCTCTAGGAGCTAGTGGAATCAAGAGATATGGGGAGAAGGCAGGCACGGGTTATTGATTGAGGAAGTTCAGCCATGATCACAATGAATGTCGGTGCTGGCTCGAAGGGCCGAATGGCCTCCTCCTGCACTTATTTTCTATGTTTCTACGATTGTCACAGAGGAAATTTGTGTTTGATTAATGCAGCCAGAAAAGGCTGAGAAAGGGAAGGTGGTAAATGTCATGAGCTGCCAGAAATGTTTGACAAAATACTATTTTGTTTTTAAGCTGTTAAAGGTTCCAGGATGTGAACTGTGCCATTATGAATCTGCTGCAGCAAAATGCAGATCCATGGAATTAAAAGGTCAATAGCAATGTGGCTGAGAAATTGACTTCAAGGCAAAATAAAAAGTAACGGTTGTTTTCGGGGTGACATTGTTTTCCGGAAGGTCAGTGCAAAATTACCATTTTTGAAATGTAGTATTATGTACAAAGTAAAGTGTCCAAATCTATACAAGATGCAGCGTGGATGGAAGTGTAGTAAGCAGTGAGGAAGATTGTTGGTACTGCAAGAGAACAAACATGCACTCAAGGGGCAGTTGGAATGTAATACTGGAAGAAGTAGAAAAAGGCAATGCGCAGCATCATTGACAACAAATGTTCCCCCACCCAACCCACCTCCAAAATGTTTTTCAATCTCAGACCAAAGGTATCGTTTCAGAGGTCTTTCTGAAAGTAGACAAAAGTAGAGTTTTTTTCCACTGGGTAACAATGGGATTATATTCCTTAAGCACCCTTCATTATGTGAAAATTAATAGCGTGGAAAAGACAAGCACAAAGTGCTGAGGCAACTCAGCAGGTCAGGCAGCATCCCTGGTGACGTTTCGGGTCGTGACCCTTCTTCGGACTCCACAGAGGGGGTGCAGTGAGAGAGGGTCTCACAGAGCTCCCGTCAGAGTGAGGAAGAGAATGTCTTCAACATAGGCATAACCTGAGGAGATTTTGCAGTGGAGCGGCCAAAATGGAGAAAGAAGGAACTGCAGATGCTGATTTACAAAAAAGCACACAAAGTGCTGGAGTAACTAAGTGGTTAGGCACACCCCTGGAGAACATGTTGGTTAGGTGACCTTTTGGGTTGGGTCTGAAGAAGGTTCCCATTCTGAGACATCACCTATCCATGTCCTCCAGGGATTCTGCCTGACCTGATGAATTACTCCAGCATTAAGAAGAAGGTGGCTTTCCATTATTTTCTTTAAAATATTCAGTTTGGTATCTAGCATTAGGAAGATAATGGTGAAGGGAGAAGATAACATTTTGGAACGAATCTGGTTCACCAATCCGTGATCATCAGTTGCATTTGCTTATCCAATTTGACCGAGTGGAAACGCACAGCCCTCCAGCTGAGGCGGCTCCTACAAAGTGAATCCTAAGTAGACCTCATCACCTGAAGCCATTGAGCTTGCGCCTACTGTTCTCAAGTTAACAGCTTGCTGCTTGGTGCGGTGAGTTCATTTGAGCCCAGTTACATCATGAGAAGTGATTCAGTCTGAAGAAGGGTCTCGACTCGAAACGTCGCCTATTCCTTCTCTCCATAGATGCTGCCTCACCCGCTGAGTTTCTCCAGCATTTTTGTCTACCTTCATGAGAAGTGAAATCTGTTCCCCACCTTTCATTATGGCAAACAAAGCCTTTGTGAAGCAAAAAAACTGATTAAATAAAACTGTTTATTGTCATGAGGATTCATTAAGCAAATGTATTGTAGTTCATATGATCATCTCATACCTAACTCAAAATTATAAACAAAAACTGTGAAGAATTATTTTGAAAAATTAAGTTTTTGCTTTGAGGAAACAAGCTTTCAAATGCAGCACTTTAAAATGTATTTTTTCTACTTTTATCCTATTTTTTTAGGACTAAAACAATAACTTCCTTGTCACGTAGTGAGCCTAATGACAGTCACGTTGGTGCTAGGTTATCTTGGCTGTGGCTCACTGCCCAGACCTGCTATTCACTATCCACTCCAGCTCACACTTCTTCCAGACTACCTGTATCCAGCTGTGTAGGAAGGAACTGCAGATGCTGGTTGAAACTGAAAATAGACAAAAAAATGCTGCAGTAACTCAGCGGGACAGGCAGCATCTCCGGAGAGAAGGAACGGTGATGTTTCGGGTCGACAACCTTCTTCAGACTGAGAGTCAGGGGAGGGGGAGATACAGAGGTAAGGAAGTTTAAGGTGTGAGAACGAGACATCAAAGGGGGTGGAGATCAAGGAAAATGTAGAATAGATCATTGTTCGCTAGGAGAAGCTAACAACAAAGCAAACAAAGATAAAATGTAATCGGGAACAGTCAGACTGGTTGGAAAACTGGGAAGGGGGGATATGGAGAGAGAGGGAAAGCAAGGATTACTTGAAGTTAGAGAAGTCAATATTCATACCGCTGTGGTGTAAGCTGCCCAAGCAAAATATGAGGTGTTGTTCCTCCAATTTGCGCTGGGCCTCACTCTGACACTTGTATCCAACTGTTGTGATGGCCCACGAAGGTGAACCATTTTGAAATTATTCATCTAGATTTAAGTGTTATCATTTTTTTTAAAACAAAATCTGTAAAGTTGATTAAATGTAAATCAAAACATAAATAAATACAATAATGAATTTGCAGTAGGATAAAATAAGAGAAGCACATTTCCCACCGGGACAACAAATCCATTCAAATACACAGGTTACATTCTGATCGTCAGTTCCATCTGACAAAACACTGATGGCAGGATGCAATGTGTCCAGACCCTCTCCAAGTTACTGCTCCACCATAGGGGGCACAACACGAGTATAGTCACACAGAGTTTAGTCAGTTGGAGTGGCCCCTGACCTTCACCACTTCTCTGACCTCGAGGTATACTACACACATGGTCTGAGACCATGCTTCTTGAAAACATTCTGCCCAACTTCTGTACAATTATTTATTTGAACACCTCCCCCTCCCTCTTCCACACACTGCCCCACACCCAACATCTTCAGTTGAGGGCAGGGAATAGTTACATTTGATAATTGGTATTGTAGAGGGGCAGTCCTCTTCTTGCTTTGAAGAAATAGTATTTTGCCAGTTGGCTGACTGCACAAATGTAATGCATGATATGAACCACAGTGAACTTGGGCTTGTCTATATAGTCATCCCTTTTAAAGGTGTGATAAGCAATTGAAAAATTAATTACTTTTTCTTGTTTGTCTGTACATTATTATCAATTGAGTACTGTGTTTACAAACCTGCTGTGCTGCTGCTGCCAGAATTTCATCAGTCTGTTTCCAAGATGTCGTGCTTTAAAGACTACCATCCAGTAGCCTTGACATCCATCATCATGAATACCTCTAATCTAGAGGCTGGTTATGGCACGCGTTAAATCCAGCGTACCAAGCAGCCTTGATCCACTGCAGTTTGCCGACCGCCACAACAGGTCCACGAATGATGCCATCTCCCTGACCCCACACTCGTCCCTGGATCACCTGGATAATTTAAGGATACCCACGTCAGACTTCTATTCAATGCTAGATTATCCCATTCAGCCACTGTTGAATCCATCTTGCTACTCCACCATTAATACCCAACCATTGAACTTTCTTAACCAACCTTCCATGAGGAACCTTATAGCTCTGCTTTCAATACCATTATCCTAACCAAGCTCATCTCTAAACTTGTGCAACTTAGAGTCAGCACTCCCATCTGCAAATGGATGCCTGACTTCCTGAGCAACAGACCACAATCAGCGAAGATAGGTGAGAAGTCATCCTCTAAAATTCTCACCACTGGTGAGGATGCATTCTCAGCCCCCTCCCATACTCCTTATACACTCATGATTGTGCAGTCAAATGCCAATCCAACTCAATCTACAAGTTCGCAGATGACTCCACCGTAGTGGGTGGGATACCAAATAATGAATGAAGAGTACTGAAAGGAAATTGAGAACCTCATAACCTGATGCCAAGACAACAACCTCTCCGTCAATGTCAGCAAGACAAAGGAGATTGTGATTGACTTCAGGAGTCTCATTCCATCACTATTAATTGTCTATGATTTTTTTTTAATATTTTTTTTTTTTAATTTCATTCTCAGCTTAGTCCTTCTTTTCCTCTTTTTTCTTTTGTTTTCTGTGTCTGATTAGATATTAAATTCACTATTCTCACTTGCACTATATTTTTCAGTCAGTGCTATATAATCCTCAATCTATCAGCCAGACAATGAAACACTTAACAGGTTTAGATCATAATCAAGTTTTCCCTGTGTTATGCACAATATTTTCTCGTAACATTTACGGAAGTTCATGATTTTTGTCAATTTCCTCATAGAAAGAGATAAATAAGTAGACAAATATCAAATATCAAGACATTTTTTAATTAGACCTTTTCTTGAAAGACGTGCTGGCCCACCTGAAAATTATCACAAACCTCCTGCAGTTTGCATATCGGGCCAATAGATCAGTGGATGACGCAGTCAACCTAGACCTGCACTTCATCCTCCAGCACATAGACCGCCAAGGGACCTATGCAAGGAATTTGTTCGTTGATTTTAGCTCTCGATTCAACACCATCGTGCCAGAGCTACTACATTCCAAACTCTCCCAGTTGACTGTGCCTGAACCTCTCTGTTAGAGGATCACCAACTTCCCGACAGACATGAAGCAGCATGTGATGCCGGGAAAGCACATCTCGGACCCGCTGACCCTCAGCATAGGAACACCGCAAGGTTGCGTACTCTCCCCTCTCCTTGACTCTCTCTACACCAATGACTGCACCTCCAGACTCCTCGGTCAAGTATCTCAAGTTTGCATATGACACGACCTTGATTGGACTGATCCATGATGGGGAAGAATCTGCCTACAGACAGGAAGTGACACAGCTGGTGTCCTGGTGCCATCGCAA
The DNA here is from genome assembly GCF_010909765.2 of Amblyraja radiata. Lineage (NCBI taxonomy): Eukaryota > Metazoa > Chordata > Chondrichthyes > Rajiformes > Rajidae > Amblyraja > Amblyraja radiata. The sequence continues at coordinate 22,969,033 of NC_045968.1, forward strand.
CAACCTTGAATTCAATGCTCTTAAGACAGTGGAATTGATTGTAGACTTTAGGAGAGCTCCCTCTCCCCTCCCCCCACTCACCATCAATAACACCACAGTCACATCTGTGGAGTCATATAAGTTCCTTGGAACCATCATCTCCAGGAACCTTAAATGGGAGGCCACCATTGACTCCACAGTCAAAAAGGCCCAACAGAGGATGTACTTCCTGCGGCTGCTGAGAAAACACAATGTGCCACAGGCAATGATGGTCCAGTTTTGTACGGCCATCATAGTCTGTCCTCACCTTCTCCATCATGGTCTGGTTTGGCTCAGCCTCCAAGCATGACATCCGGAGGCTGAAGCGCATCGTCCGATCAGCTGAGAAGGTTGTTGGCTGCAACCTTTCTCCACCCCCCCCCCCCCCCCCCATCGACGAACTGTACACTGCAAAGGCCAGGAAGCGAGCGGGTAAGATCATCTCTCACCCTCTCACACTGGCCACAAACTCTTTGAAGCACTTCCCTCTGGAAGGCGACTCCGGACTGTCAAAGCTGCCACAGCCAGACATAAAAACAGCTTTTTTCCACGAGCAATAGCTCTACTCAACAGCCAAAGGTCTGTAGCCTCCTTTAGCTCTGGTATTTTATTTCATTCTTCACATGTTTAAATTATAATGCTTTATTTTTAATTGTCTGCTGTATATCGTGTTGCTACTTGCGAGCAAAGCACCAAGAAATTCCTTGTATGTATACATACTTGGCTAATAAAATGTATTCAATTCAATTCAATTCTGATTAACGTGTATGCATCTTCTTTCTTCTGTTCAACAGATGTAGTAAAAAAGGCAAAAGATATGCAGTAATTTATTTGGGTACGCTGCTTTTGTGCTCAACCTTGAATTAAATTTAGCTATTTCATAAAGTGTAGTATAAAAGTGTAAACCTTCTAAGGCTTATGGTGTGTTTTGAATTCTGGATTATAAAATTAACAATCTACTACTGGAGTTTTCCTTTACTTCAGAATGAAATTAGAAATCAAGCTTAAAAAGTCATTTCTGCATGTTCTCCAAAGAAAAATGCAATAGCATAACTTAGTTCAGTAGTACGCCGTCTGATGGTGAATATCAGGCAGCCTCTGCATATTTTGGGAGGAGGAAAATCTTATCACTGCTACCTCCATATGCAGTTCTTACTCTGAGCAATTTACTCGCTGGAAGAAATTGCCCATCCCTATGTGTGCCTTTGTAAACATTTTATAATTACATATTCCACATTAAAAATCCTAATTTGTCCATGTGAAGTGATATCTAGGCAGGTCTCCCTTGCCCTGCTTAAAAGAAGTCTGCATATATAAATTTTACTTCGGAGTCACCTGAGTGACTACGTGAAGAGCCCGCTCAGCACGCATGCGCGGCATTACGTTCAGCAGTGCAACAGCGGCGCATCGGGAGTCAGGCGCTCCCGCTACAGGTGAAAGAACGGACCGTCAGGTAAGCTCTGAGGTCGGGTTTTCTTTCACAGGGAGCCTTCTGCTTTCAGGCAGAGAAGAAAGGCTCTTGGACAAACCTGTCGCCCGCTCGACTCCACGGAGGAGCGTTCCATCTGGGGGGGACAGCAACAAGGCGGTAGGACCACTTACCCGGCGCTCCACTATTTCCCGACACCGTGCCGAGCCCAGCCCGCTAGCGCCTGAGCAGCGGGCTGGAAGTAAAGCCACGGAAGAGGCTTCCGACTTGTCGGATGGGGACGTCTCTCCACTCGCCCGGGGGAGAGACAGCCGCCTGAGCCGCATGGAGCGGCTCCTGAAGCAGGAGCTCCAGCGAGACGCGCTTCGTGAGGGGCGCTCTCGCAGGGGGATGTTCAGGCACTCCCTCCACAGTGCCTTGTGCACTGCCCATTGCTTCCTCCTTACCCGAGGGTAGCTTTGGTGACCAGGACTGGGCTGGTCAAGAAGATGGCTGAAGATCTCGGGAGTATGCAAGGGGTGCAGGAACAGGAAGAGCTGCTAGGTGTGGTGGACCGCTACGTGGCAACCCCACGTGCAGGAGGCCGTTAAAGGCCAAACCAGCGGCCAGCATTAACCACCTCTCCAGCAGGCCCCTACAGGAGAGGTGGTTAATAAGGCCTTAGAAAACTGCAGCGGATCCTCAGGCTCCTGACGTCAGCCATCATATCGTTTGCTTGTTCCGTGGACAAATACGGAGATGACCACAACCTTCGTAAACAAATCATAAAACCTGCCATAACATCATAAATTTGCGGGGTTGTGCATACCCCAGCCACTGAGCCAGACCCACTGCTCTTTGGCAAAAACCTCACAAAGCATATGAAGGATGGAAGAGGCTTTTAAAAAACTTTCGGTCTCATGAGGGCAGGCCCCGGGACGAGCAAACCAAAAACCAAAAACAATAATTCCTAAGCAGCAGCACCCCATCGCGTCCATCAGTCGACGTCTACCATATTGGACTGGTGTAAAGCTCGAGGTCCGCATTCTATCCCCGGAAGTCTTCTTTAGACCAGGGCCCAGAGCGGACCCCATGGAAAATGCGCCACCCCCCAACATCACCGCTACGTCAGACGACGTGCAAGACTCGTTGGACCGGCAGGAAACAGAACAATACCCATAACCATGGAGGTAGGTGGGTCTGGTTCCTACCAGCATATAGAAAATAGGGGCTTAATACTAACAGGGGGGAGATTACACCTGTTTTAAGAAGCACGGGAGTCTATCACGAGTGATCAGTATATACTCAATGGCATTAGTGGATACAAATACAATTCATACTAGAAAAATTGCCACCAGTTCAACATTCATCCCAGAGGGTATTTTCCCCTCTCCGTTAAAGAAACGAGAGGGACAAGCTGAACTGGTGAGACTAATTACAAAGGGTATCATGGGGAAACATGAACCCTTGGAATTCGTATCAAATATATTCACTAAACCCAAAAAAAGATGGTGTATGTCGCATCATCATTGACTTAACTTCACTAAATATGTTTGTTAAGTATATACATTTCAAAATGGAAATGGTTGTTACTGCCAAACAACTAATTTCCAAAGGATACTTCATGGCAAGCATTGATCTTAAAGATGTTTACTATTTAGTACCATTCACAAGAATCATCGCAGATACCTGAAATTTACCTGGATGGGGCAGCTATGGCAGTTTAAAGCGTTACCCAATGGATTCACATCAGCCCAAGATTATTCACCAAGATACTAAAACCAGCTTTGGCAATATTCAGAAGACAAAAACATATTGTCATGGCATATCTTGATGATATCTTAAATAGTAGGCAAGACCATGGAATTGACTATGTTAGCTGTATCAGCTACCAAACAGTTATTCGAAACCCTGGGATTGTCTTACATCCAGATAAATCTAAGTTGAAGCCATCCACAATCATGGACTACTTGGGCTTCACAATTAATTCAGTCTACATGACTGTAACATTGCCAAGAGACAAAACAGTTGAATTGGCACAATCATGCAACAATTTAATGATTCAGACCTTTGCACTGTCAAAACTTACAAAGAGCAAAGGTACAGGCACCAAAACGACATACAGGTCATTATGATCGTGTCATAAAGTTACCCACTGAAGCAATATCAGAACTACAGTGGTGGGCAAAAAACGTTTGGCATAGTTTCAGCCCTATTATCATCACTAACCCTACGTTAGTTATCCAAACAGATGCCAGTGCTCAAGGCTGGGGAGCAACTAACTCTATATCCAGCACAAGTAGTAGATGGACTAACCCAGAGTCATCGTTACCACTTACACTGGGCATTAATTATCTAGAGATGTTGGGTGACTTTTATAGTTTAAAAGCACATGCACAAATATGCATCACTTGCATGTACGGTTACAAATAGATAATACTACGGTGGTGGCCTACATTAACCATATGGGCGGCATAAAATCGGTATCATGCGACAAGTTGGCCAACACAATTTGGCAATGGTGTGTCGAAAGACATATTTGGCTATCAGCAACTTACCTGCCAGGTAAGCTAAATACAGTGGCAGACACCAGGTCACGTAAATTTAATGACAACATCGAATGGATGTTGAACCCCAAAAAATTTGCAAAAGTTATCAAGCAATATGGCACGCCAGATATCGATTTATTTGCATCAAGGCTAAATCACCAGGTACCTATGTATGTCGCTTGGGAACCAGACCCTGAGGCAGCAGCGGTAGATGCGTTCGCGCTGGATTGGGGAAATTCTTCTTCTATGCATTTCCTCCCTTCTGCCTCATCAGTTGGGGACTACGCACAATACAAATGGACTCTGCTTCAGGTATTGTGATAGTACCCGACTGGCCTACGCAGCCATGGTTCCCAATACTCCATGACATGGTTGTTGAAACTCCAATGGTATTCCCCAGTGACCCAGAGTTATTAACAACCAGTGTTGGGCACAAGCCACCCGTGCCATGAAAAAATCAAACTCCTGGGTTGCAGATTCTGCACAAACCACTTCTGGGACTGGGAATATCAGAACAAACTGTCGACACCATGTCAGCATCCCTCCGAACATCCACTAAAAAACAGCACTTGTCCAGCATCAAAAAATGGGAGAAGTACTGCTTGGATACAGGGACCACCTACTCAACCGCTACAGTTACCAACGTACTGGAATTCCTGGCGAACCTTCACCACGATGAAGGACTCAGCTACAGAGTCATCAACACAGCTAGAAGTGCCCTGCCTGTCTATTTAAAACCAGCTCCAGGACAACAGGCCATGGGGTCCCACCCGCTGGTGGTCAAACTAATGAAGGGTATTTACAACTCTAACCCCCTAGACCAAGGTACACCCATACATGGGATGTCAGTGTGGTCCTGACATACCTCAGGGGATGGCCACCAGCCAGATCCCTCAACCTGGAACAAACTATGCTCAAAATACTCATGTTTGATGGCACTTGTATCTGCACAGAGGGTTAGTCACTACACCTATTGCGACTGGACAGCATGCTCACAGCTCCAGACCAGATCTCTGTCGTTATCCAGGGACTGATCAAACAGAGCAGACCAGGAACACCTAATCCAGTCGTGGAATTCCGGGCTTACCCGCCAAAACCACGGTTATGTGCCATGACCCACCTACTATCCTATATAGACACAACCAAAAATATTCGAGGGAGATGGAAAGCCTTGTGGGTCAGTCATAAAAAATCTTATGGTCGGGTGACGAGCCAAACCATTGCGAGATGGCTCAAGCAGGTGCTAAAAGCTGCTGGGATAAACACTAACATGTACAAATCTCATTCCACCAGGGCAGCATCCACGTCGACGGCTAAAAGAATGGACCACATCCTGGCTACAGCAGGATGGTCGGGGGAAAGACCGTTCACAAATTTTATAATAAGCTGTTGGCAAAACCTGTTTTATTTGCAGAAAAGATTTTACAGACTGCAAATATTTAATTTAAGCCCAGGGGAGCAATTTAATTTCTTTGTTGTTATTGTTAAAATATACCATTGTGTTTTTCTACAAACAGATTCATTGGTTGATTACGATAACACACTTCCTCCCTCAAGGACTTCGGTAGTGCGTGAAGTAATACCTGTTACACGGTTTGAAATCACAGAGCTTTGAAGTCTTCACGTAGTCACTCACGTGACTCCGAAGTAAAATAGTAAGATTAAACGAGAACTTACCAGTTTGAAGTTTGATCTGTATTTTATGAGGAGTTACGATGAGGGTTTACTTGCCCTCCGCTCCCACCCTCAATAATATGGGTCAAACTGATAAACTGATGTCTCCTTGTCTTTACTATGTTTACTTCAATAACTGTGTCTATCTGTGATTCCACACCGCTGCTTTGAAGTATGCCGCGCATGCGTGCTGAGCGGGCTCTTCACATAATCCCTCATCGTAACTCCTCATAAAATACAGATCAAACTTCAAACTGGTAAGTTCTCGTTTAATCTTACTATTATCCAGATAAATACAAGCATAACTTTTTTTAAGACAGATAATTGCCTCAGACTAATTTCTGTGCCCCCGGTAGTTGTCTAAAATAAGCTTGTTTCCTTAAATATATAAACTAGGGCTATTTCAATCTGATTATTATGGCTGAAGTAAAATTGGAAACAGTGGGTAAGCCATGCAAGATTGTTCAATAGTTTCTGTCAAAAGGCAGAATTCTTTTTTGAAAAAGTACATTATTTTGGGGCTGTTCGAATGTTTCACAGACACACAGCTGTAATCACCAGCCTAACAGATTGTTGCTCACACCAATCAATCCATGCCTCTGGTGAGACTTCATTCAGCATTCTTGCTGCTCAAATGAGTAAACTGGCTACTTGCTGCTCATTCATGGTTTTATGGTTCTCTTTGATGGAGGGAAGGTGAGGTAGTCATTCACCATTTGTGAACCGTGAAGTGAGATGTGGTCACTTATTAACGATTAAAAAAACGCACAAAGTGCTGGAGTAACACAGTGGGTCAGACAGCATCTCTGGACGTTTCTAGCAACATCTCTAGCAACGTTTCAGGTCAGGACCCTTCTTCAGGACTTATTTTGAACTTGAGTTCTTTACAGTTAATTCAGACACAATGCAGTTAGTTTATTTGCCTCTTTTGAATCCTCTTGCTTCTCAGTTGCTCAGCAAGTAACTTACATGGTAAAGATTTTGGGCAGCATTCAACAAACCACCATAATAGATAATAGTCAGTCTGAACTATTGTCTGAAGAAGGGTTTTGGCCCGAAACATTGCCTATTTCCTTCGCTCCATAGATGCAGCTGCACCCGCTGAGTTTCTCCAGCTTTTTTGAGCACCTTCGATTTTCAAGCATCTGCAGTTCCTTCTTAAACACAATAGTCAATAGACAATAGGTGCAGGAGTAGGCCAATCGGCCCTTCGAGCCAGCACCCCTGCAATGTGATCATGGCTGATTATCCCCAATCAGTACTCCATTCCTGCCTTCTCCCCATATCCCCTGACTCCGCTATCTTTAAGAGCCCTATCTAGCTCTCTCTTGAAAGTATCCAGAGAACCGGCCTCCACCGCCCTCTGAGGCGGAGAATTCCACAGACTGACAACTCTCTGTGAGAAAAAGTGTTTCCTCGTCTCTGTTCTAAATGGCTTACCCCTTATTCTTAAACTGTGGCCCCTAGTTCTGGACTCCCCCAACATCGGGAACATGTTTCCTGCCTCTAGAGTGTCCAAACCCTTAACAATCCTATATGTTTCAATAAGATATCCTCTCATCCATCTAAACTCCAGAGTGTACAAGCCCAGGCGCTCCATTCTCCCAGCATATGACAGTCCCGCCATCCCGGGAATTAACCTTGTAAACCTACGCTGCACTCCCTCAATAGCAAGAATGTCCTTCCTCAAATTAGGGGACCAAAACTGCACACAATACTCCAGGTGTGGTCTCACTAGGGCCCAGTACAACTGCAGAAGGACCTCTTTGCTCCTATACTCGACTCCTCTTGTTATAAAGGTCAACATGCCATGCCTGCTGTACCTGCATGCTTACTTTCATACACTGATGAACAAGGACCCCCAGATCCCGTTGTACTTTCCATTTTCCCAACTGCCATTTAGATAGTAATCTGCTTTCCTGTTTTTGATACCAAAGTGGATAACCTCACATTTATCCACATTAAACTTAATCTGCCATGCATCTGCCCACTCCCCCAACCTGTCCAAGTCACCCTGCATTCTCATAGCATCCTCCTCACAGTTCACACTGCCACACAGCTTTGTGTTATCTGCAAATTTGCTAATGTTACTTTGAATCCCTTAATCCAAATCATTGATGTATATTGTAAATAGCTGCGGTCCCAGCACCGAGCCTTGCGGTACCCCACTAGTCACTGCCTGCCATACTGAAAGGGACCCGTTAATCCCTACTCTTTGTTTCCTGTGTGCCAACAAATTTTCTATCCATGTCAACACTCTACCCCCAATGCCATGTGCCCTAATTTTGCCCACTAATCTCCTATGTGGGACCTTATCAAATGCTTTCTGAATGTCCAGGTACACTACATCCATTGGCTCTCCCTTGTCCATTTACCTAGTTACATCCTCAAAAATTCCAGAAGATTAGTCAAGCATGATTTCCCTTCGTAAATCCATGCTGACTCAGACCGATCCTGTTACTGCTATCCAAATGTGCAGCTATTTCATCATTCATAATTGACTCCAGCATCTTCCCTACCACCGATGTCAGGCTAACTGGTCTATAATTCCCTGTTTTCTCTCTCCCGCCTTTCTTAAAAAGTGGGATAACATTAGCTACCCTCCAATCCACAGGAACTGATCCTGAGTCTATATAACATTGGAAAATTATCACCAATGCATCCACAATTTCTAGAGGCATTTCCTTAAGTACGCTGGGATGCAGACCATCAGGCCCTGAGGATTTATCAGTCCCATCAGTCTACCCAACACCATTTCCTGAATAATCTCTACTAACCACTAAGTTTAATACCTGTACTACAGTGCTTCTTCTGATATATCCCAGCAGCAGAAAATTGTCATACATGGAAATGATTACTATGATCATTTTTGGATAACTTTCAATGACGGCAGCTTGTTATTAGCTGTCAATCCATTTCACCAACCCCTAGGTTTTCCATGATAACTAATAAGAAATGAGACTTATGCCCAAGTTCTGGACACCCAAGTCAGGGCAAACACCATAAGATCATAAAGAACCTACTTTTGCTCCAGGAGCCATTCGGCCCATCGAGACTGCTCCACCATTTGATCGTGGCTGACCTATTTATCCCTCTCACCCCATTCTCCTGCCTTCTCCCCGTAACCTTTGACGCCATTACTAATCAAGAAGTTAGCAATTGGTGGCAATGAATTCAACACATTCACCACACTTTGGTTAAAGACTGTCCTTTGAACCAATGTGCAGTTGGAATTGCCCAACCTGAAACATACATGCATTTTATTTTTTTTCCCCCTTTAAGGGTTGCATCTATTTGATTACAGAGAAGATCTGGAGAACCTGGGCGAGCATTTCTGACCAAACACAGGCACAAAATGCTCGAGCAACTCAGCAAGGCTGGAGAGAAGGAATGGGTGACGTTTAGGGTCGAGACCCTTCTTCAGAACAAACCAGCTCTTGTCCCCGTGTTGTCCCCATCAGTCTAAAGAAGGGTTTCGGCCCGAAACGTTGCCTATTTCCTTGGCTCCATAGATGCTGCTGCACCCGCTGAGTTTCTCCAGCATGTCAGTGTACCTTCGATTTTCCAGCATCTGCAGTTCCTTCTTAAACAGCTCTTGACCTCCCCCGCCCGCCAATGACGCCATCACGCTACCCTTGCCCCTTACATCATTACGTCCCCCCCCCCCCCCCCCCCCCCCGCGTGGCGACGCCAGAGTGGGGCCGGAAGTGGTGTTGGAGTTGCTGCGCAGCGCCGCTGATGAGAGATTGAGCCGCGGTGTCAACGCCGGAGAGTGGAACAGATCAGAGCCGAGCCCAGCCCAACCCAACCGAGCAGAACACAACAGAGCAGAACAGAACCGAACCGAGACTACATCGCTGTTGATCGGTCAGTCTGTGAGGGCTTGAGGCCCGCTCCTTCAGCCAGCGCCTCCTCCGCACAGGGCCCGGGCTTTATTATTGTTGCTGTGTGCGGAGGCCTCGGGCTCTCGATCCGTGCCTTCGCCCCAGCCCATAGGAGGGAGGGAGGGAGGGAGGGAGGGAGGGGGGGGGGGGGGGGGGGGGAGAGAGACGGTAACGCCGACACTGCTCGGGGACGGGGACTGCGACACTGTTGGGCACGGAGCGCGGTATGTAGGAGGGAGGGAGCGACCGACCGCTGTGCTGGGAGGCGCCGCTGAACGCTCGAGGTTTGGTGGTTCGTTTTGCAGGTCTGTTACCTGTTCCCCCGAGAGCCGCTGATGGTTGTCCTGTCACACTGATGATGGCATCGGGCGGGCCGCTGGAGGTTACAATTAAATGTACGAATATTGTAGGCCCATTGAAACGGAATTGAATATTATTACTACTTTTCATTACCCTTAATTTGTTAGTATTGTCAACAGGCCCGTTCCAATGTAAGTAATGTCTTCAGCTTAAAATTAAACCGCGGCGATCGTTATTTACCTAAAATTGGTTTAACATTGATTACGAAATCTGTTAGTCTTGGAATGCATACCAAAGCTGAGTAGAGATATTTTAGAATATGTAATATACCCATTAAAAAAAATCTGCACATAAGAATACAAGAACAAGATTAGGGGTTGGCCCCTCGAGCCTTTTCCACCATTGAATAAGATGTGACAGATCGAATTTTGGCATCAGTATTATTTTCTTGCTCTCTTCATAGCCCTTGACTGCATTGTGGTTCAAAGGTCTGTTGGTCTTGAAGTGTATTCAATAATTCTACCTCCACGTTTGCCATTATAGAGGATTTTGAAAATTCATGGCCGTGAGAGCAATTCCTCCTGGTATCTGTACAAAAGGACTGATCTTTCTCTGAAAATTTGCATCTCCTTATAGATGTCGATTCTGGGAGAAATGTCTCAGGAACTACATTGACAATCTCCCTCAGAACTTTATATTTAAATGAAATTGCATCAAAGAAAAATTCCCAATCTTTCTACTCCAAATTCCTTCCATTAGCCTTCACACTTGCATATTATCAGTATTTTGTATCCATTTCAACTGCAATAATTTATTGCCTTGCTCTTAAATATTAATTTGCTTTTTAATTTTATCCTACCAAAGTGGATAATCTTGTATCACATTATACTCCATCTCCCAACCTCTCGCCTGCTGCTTGGCCAAACTAACCTTTTCCAAGGTCGACACAAAATGCTGGATAACTTTGAAGAAGGGTCTTGACCTGAAACGTCACCCATTCCTTCTCTCCAGAGATGCTGTCTGGCCTGCTGAGTTACTCCAGCATTTGTTGTCCACTTTCGATTTAAACCAGCATCTGCAGTTCTTTCCTACACATTATAACCTTTTCCACTTCCTGTATCAACCTCACAACTTGCAAGCTCACTTATTTTTTATCAATATATTTTATTGCTGTAAACTTGGTTTCTTTATTCAAACCATCAATGCCGCAAATAATGGAGACCACAGCACTGATCCCCATGGCATTCCACAAGTTACTGGTGGCCAGTTGAAAATTAATCCTTTATCCTTACTAGGTTTTCTGTTTGCCATTCCCTTATTTATGCCAATATTACATACAATCTTGTACAATAATCGCAAAGATATGGAAATCAAAATATGCTACATCTATTTTCCACGTCATCTACCCTATTTGTTACATCTCCAACAAACTCCAGAACATCTGTAAGGCACTATTTAACCTTTCATAAAAGCATGTTGGCTCTGTGATTGTTTTGTGATTTTTCTAAATGTCTTTAGGAATATGTCTTCAGTGACATATTCCAGCATTTTCCCAATGGCAGATGTTAGGTTTATAATATTTATATCCCTCCCTTCTTCAAGAATGGTATAACATTTATCTTTTGGTTTTCAATTCCCTGGAATCTCTCTAGAATCCTGGGGATTTTGGCACGTTATAACCAATCCATCCGGTTTTTTTTGCAGCCATGTCTGTTAAAACCTAATTTAGATATACTTCAATCATCTCAATTAAAAGGAAGTAAATGGCTTGGCATTGTTGTGGCATAGAAGTTAATTTACTGGACTAGTAATTCAGAGACCTGAGTTAACAATTTAGTGAACATAAAACTGTGGAACTGTTCATGATCTGGAATTTCCCCCCACAATATCCTGAAGCTGATGAAGACATGATTTGACTTGATTGTTCCACGACCAAACATTTAATTATTTCCACCAATTTTAAGACCACTTACTTTGATATCACACTACTATCGCATAAACTACTATCGGATGACCTATGATAAAACTGAAGCCACTAACCATCAGGGGCAATCATTCCAATCGTTAGTTATGCCTTGAACAAAGGATGGTAGTTGTTGGTCAATCCTTGCAGAAAAGGAGTTAATGTACTGTTTCATCATTGGTGTTCATGGCATTATAAGGTCAAAAGTGTTTGTGCTCACGACTGTTCAATGCTTGGTACCATTCAACTGTTTAGCAAATAAAGCAGTTTACCCTTGTATGCAAGAACATTAAGGCATAACCTAAGAAGTGGCAAATGAGACTAGCTGTTGAGAAAGTTTAGCTATCTACCTTTTGCATTCATGGCATTATTCTGAGCCCAACATGAATATTCTGGGGTCACCATTGGGCAGAAATAAAATGGACTGTCCAAACAAGTACTGGAGCAGCAAAGGAGATTGGAAATTAAGTGTTCTGCAGTAATTGCCTCGCTTCCACAAATCCAAAATCTTTTCACCACCTACAGAGCACAAATCAGGAATGTAATGGATTACTTGGCATTTGCCTGGTTGAGCACACAGCAGCTGCAACACTCCTGATGCTCAATGCAATCCAGCACCAATCACTTTGTGGTTCCAATAATACCAATCAAAGTAATTGATATCATGAAAACTCATTCCCTCCTCTATAGGTAATCTGTAGCTGCAGTGTGTGCCAACTCGAAAATGCAGTGCAGGTATTTACCTAGGGAACTCTGACAGCACCACCCAAATTAGTGACCTTTCACGAAGAAGGGTAAAAGGCAAGGTAAGCCTACCCCCTTCAGATTCCACTCCTGACTTGGAAATGTTTTGATGTTCATTCATCATTGCGGGTTCTAAATTCTCTAATTCTAAATCACCAAAAGGCCTACAGCAGTTCAAGATGAGTCCCTACCACCTTCTGAATGCCTGTAGGGACAGTTAATATTGGCATTGCTAGCTGTCCCAGATCATGAAAATGAAGTAAAATAACTTGCCATGAGACCTATATATTCATACCAATGTTGACGATTTATGCAGTAAATTAATTATGGGGCAGAACAGTGCTAAAGGGCCTGTCCCACTTAGCCGTCATTTACGCGACAGGCCGGCAGTGACTGACGCGCGACTTGACCGCGCGTCATCATGCGTCCGCGCAGCCGTCTGGAGCGCGTGACGTCATTTGAAGATAGACACAAATGCTGGAGTAACTCAGCGGGACCGACAGCATCTCTGGAGAGAAGGAATGGATGATGTTTCGGTTCGAGACTCTTCTTCATTCAGAAGAAGGATCTCTACCCGAAACGTTACCCATTGCTTATCTCCAGAGATGCTGCCGGTCCCGCTGAGTTACTCCAGCATTTTGTGTCTATCTCCAATCATCTTGGCTCCGTGCTGGGAGTAGGAGTGGCGGTGGATCCGGATCCACAACGGCCGTGAGGCCCAGGCCGAGCTCTGCAATCGTTTGCCTGCTTCTGCTGCTGTTGGAGGTGAGATGTTGCGCCGCGCCAGTATCTTGGGCCGGTCCCACTTTGGCCGTCAGTTGCGCGACAGGCCGGTGGCGCGTGAAGATTTCGTGCAGGACGAAGTCCACACTCCTCCACGCCACTCCACACTCCTCCACACCATGCGCCCGTCCCGCGCTACCCACACGCTAGCAGATCGCGTAAATGGCGCGCAAATGATGGCCAAGTGGGACAGGCCCTTAAGCTATCACCACATTCTCGCTTTAAAAATGTGTATTGCATGTGACTTTTAAAAATGACTGACTGGAGCAATGAGTGTAAAAAATGTTATTTATTTAATTAAATACAGAGATCTGATATGTAATTGCTCTCTGCTGTGGATCTTTTAAATTGCATTTATATTATCAATTTATACGGCAGATTTTAATGATAATGATATGTAGCTTGAATGATAATGTAATGTAGAGGGATTTGTTAAATATGGTTTATAGATTAGAGCTGTTAGGTGTCATTGATATTTTTAAGAATCAGTCTTCTGGCTGTGGTGCCCTGGGGTCAGGTATTTTAGCCTCCAAATAAGATGTTGGCTACTCTGGACCGGAGAAGACATTTCTTCACACAATATTTGGTCATTTCAACCTAGGAGGTTGTGTTGAACCTCAGTATTGGTTATATTGAAGGCATCTAGATTATTGGAAATGAGGAATATGGGTTTAGAATTTGAGTTTAGTGCACAAAAGTGTTAGTGAAGTATTTGATCTTCATTATCTTTTTGAATATTAGAGCGGAACAAGGGGTGAATTTCCTTCTAATTTTAATATAAATAAAAAAATGTGAAGCATCTGGAAACACTAAAATCTCATATTCATGAGTAGAGCATTCTTTTTTTACCTTTTTAAATTGAACATTGTAAGATGATGAAAATTGACATAAAGCCCAATTCTTTTGTATTTATATATGAACAGCAGTTGTGACATAATCCTATGCCAGACAAAAGAACAGCTTCATTTTGAGTCTAGATATTTCTATTTATAGTATGTAATGGACATTATGGCCAGTTACATATCTAATATTTTGAGCAATATAAACAAAATTTGCTTGCAGTAATGAAAATTCAGAAAGTTTAGAATGCCCTCAACCTGAAAACATCAAGGTTTTGGCCACCCCATTTACAATGAAAATTGAAGTTCACGGTAGGGCTTCGGAAGTGTGTGCTTGATGGAGTTAAAATGCCATTTCTCAGCTGATCTGTATTCCAATTCCATTCATCTGCCTTTGGTTCATATTTCTTTATCTTTTCCTTTTTTTTTAAATTAAAAAAACCTCCATTTCAAGATTGCAAGTTCTTACTGTCTGGCCATAAGATAATGAATTTAGTGTACTAGGTGCTTATTTGATATGTCAATTTTCTCTCATTTTTGGGCATATTGATTAGGCATATTGTTCTTATAATCATTGATTCATCTTTATTTTACATGATTAAGTTTGTTCTTGAAATAAATTCCACCCCTTTCAAGTTGAAGTAGATAAAATGGCAAGCACTATCATTCTCTACTAGAAATCCAGTGGCAGTTATGAAATTTGTGGTAAAAAAAAAACATTCATATTCTTTTTCTAAGTTTATTTGGTGTGAAATTGAGAACCTGTTATTTGACTAGCAGAATTTTTTTTTGTATGTGGCTTGGAAAGCAAGATGGTAGATTAACTTGTGATGTTGCTTTGAAGATTAGACTTGCATATGCTTTCTTTAGACCAAATTTTCCTCTTATCCCAAATTATTCAAAAATTCAATATATATTTTTCAAAAACAGGTTTTTTGATGTCGTGTTTTATGAACGTACATTGTTAAGATGGTCATAAATAGTTTAACATTTTTATATTCCGGTTCTAAATATAATGACCATCCATTGTAATGATCATATGCTTTGTAGCAAACTGAAGGAGAACAAATTAGTCTTGTATGAAAATAATGTGGACAATATTTTGTCTGTTCAACAGCATTTGTGTGGAGAGTCGGATTAGCAGCCTTGTTTCCTCTACCTCTTTTAGGATCAGTTGGCAGCATCAGTTGAAAGTAAATGTGCAAAAGTTGTTTTTTTAGTCGTTCAGCATTTAAATCAGGTTAAAACTTGTAGCATGATTCTGTGTCATGTCAATCCAAAATGTGTATTTCTGACCTACAGACTGTACCACAGCTAAAATATGTTAATTATATATGTGTAGGAAAGAACTACAAATGCTGGTTTAAATCGAAGGTAGACACAAAATGCTGGAGAAACTTAGCGGGACAGGCAGCATCTCTGGAGGGAAGGAATGGGTGACGTTTCGGGTCGAGACCCTTCTTCAGATATGTTATGTTAATTATATAAGTGGATGACTTTTGAACTATCAAATTAGAAATTTTAATCATTTTTTCACTGGGAAAATTTCACTAGCTGACAGGGTTACAGGAAATGCCTATATGTTTCAAATATATGTTTTACCTGAGAAATTAAACATGCATTTTCCGATTTGTATTTTTGCTGAAAAACCCTAATTTTGTTTTGTTTCTTTTCAATGCGTCTCAAAGGACTCCATTGGGCTTTTGCAATTTTTGAACTGTAATCGTTATTGAATTACAGGAAACAATGTTTAATTAAAAAAAAGACCCTTTCAATGTAACTCTGAATGAGGTACAATATTTGATCAAGACTTGAGCTGCTCATTGGTTTTCAAAATGGTTACATTGGGGCATTGTCCATGCACCCAGGGAATTAGATGAGTGCTTCAATTTAATTTCTCTTCTGAAGGACTGCATTCATGACAAAACATCCTTCCCACTGCATTAGAAAGGAGTTGCTGTGCAAGTTTATATGCTGAAGCCTCAGAGTGGAACAACCCCAATACCTTTATAATCGCAGTATTTTATCAACAGAGCTAGGAAGGATGTGAGTTAGAACATTAGCTGAATATCGTATGACTCTTGTACCAAGTTCAAGTGTAGATGCTAATTTGAAATAGAGGAGATTCAGTAGGTCAATAAATACTCAATCGAACTTCTATAGGTGTATGGTAGAGAGCACACTCACTGATTGCATCACGGCCTGGTTCGGCAAAGGGAAGACCCACTCTCTTACAGAGAGTGTTGGACATTGCTCAGTCCATCACAGATATTGACGTCCCCACCATTGAAGGGAGGAGGTCGATAGGAGGTGCTTCCTCAAAAAAAGGAGCTAATATCATCAGTCCCACTGGAGAAATGGTAGATGGAGTTTAATCTAAGCAAGTGTGAGGTGTTGCACTTTGGTAGGTCAAATTTAAGGGGAAATTATAAAATTAATGGCATGACACTCAACAACATTGATGTACAGAGGGATCTTGGGGTCCAAGTCCATAGCTCCCTGAAAGTGGCAACCCAAGTAGCTAAATGTGTAGGAAAGAACTGCGGATGCTGGTTTAAATTGAAGATAGATACAAAATGCTGGAGTAACTCAGCGGGACAGGCAGCATCTTTTGAGAGAAGGAAAGTGACGTTTCGGGTCGAGACTAATCTTCAGTGATGTCAGGGGAGTGGGCCGTATAGAGATAAAGTCAGAGACATTAAGACTGGTAGGAGAACTGAGAAGGGGGAGGGGATGGAGAGAGAGGGAAAGCAAGTAACTTGTCAGTTTCTTTGTAACTTGTCAGTTTCTTTGTTGAACTAAATTAAGGCGCATGTTGCAATCAAAAGCGCTTGAACAATTGGTTGGGAAGAAAGCCAAACTGTAAGAAAGACGACTGCGCCCCTTGAACTTGAAGTTGGATACCGCTGGGGTGTAAGCTACTTCTTCTTCTTCTTAAGCCCTTTGCTTCTCTAGGGAGCATAGGCCATTGACAAATGTCCTCCACCTCACTCGGTTTTTGGCAGTTATTTCGAGAAGTTACCCAAGCGAAATATGAGGTGCTGTCCCTCCAGTTTGCGCTGGGCCTCACTCTGACAATGGAGGAGTCTCCGGGCAAAAAGGTCAGTGAGGGAATGGGAGGGGGAGTTAAAGTGTTGAGCAACCGGGATATCAAGTGGGTTTAGGCGGACTAAGCGGTGATGTTCAGCGCAGGCTCGGCGATCGTCTCATGGGATTTAATAGGATAGGTAATATGCAGGAAATGGAGGGATATGGATTATGCACAGGTTGATAAGAGCTGGAGCTATCTCAGCGGGGCAGGCAGCATCTCTGGGTGACGTTTTGGGTTGAGACCCTTCTTCAGACTGAGATAGTCCTAGCATCATATTCGGCACAGACATTGTGGGCCAAAGGGCCTGTTCTTGTGCTGTACTGTTCTGTGTTCTACCACCTGTGCAATTCTCTGATTTCACTATTACCATTGGTAAGCAGGTACTGGAGCCTGAAAACTGATCATCGTGTTCAAGAACTACACACTAACCTCAGAAACTAACCTGCGCCCCTTGAAATTGAAGTTTGATATTGATGCACACAACAGAGTGTTCCAGTACCATAAATTCTTGAGGATATATTGGCTTTATTTAATTTAAAGGAGAAAACTTTTTGTTAATTTTTGATAATGTTTCCAATTGAGTTTTGGATCTTCAACTCTTTTGCATCTACATTAATTTAATGTTTTTTAAAAAACACGATAATCTTGCCTTCCTACCTTAAAATTCACAAAAGTATTGAAATCTTAGTAGAATCCCTTTACTTGAAAAATGAATGTTATTAGTTTATTAGTACTTTAATGAAATGGTATTGTGCAATAGTAATCTTCAGCCCTAATCTATCAATGTCCCTTTTCTGAAAATAATGTTTTTGCAATTAATTGCTTTTCCCTGTTGCACGATGCTATAGATCTTACTAGAAGATACCAATCAATGCTGAGCATGCATTTGGCCTGCTCTCTACAACAAAATTGGCAGAAATAGGCCAAACTCAGAATGTTACTGGAGAAGAGGAATGAACGGTTCATTTTTATAGCAGGCAAAATATATACTTGATTTCCATTGCAGCCTCGTGTCCAAACTGAGTAAAGTGGACAGTTGAATATATAAATGTTCTTTGCACGATCAAATATGTATTGGAGTGATAAAGATTGCATATGCTGAATTCTGCTCTTCCCTTAACACGGACTTTCCATTTTATTCATACATTTCTGACCCCAGCTCTACAACTTAAAATTACCTTTTTGATCTTGTTCCCTGTAAAATCAAAGGGTATCTGACTAGAAACATCAATTCCTCTTCCACAGATGTCATGTGACCCACTGAATGTTTCCATGATTTTCTGTTTTTCTTTCAGATTCCTAGTGTCTACAGTTGAGTACAAATGTGATCTAATCAGGAAAATCAGTATTGAACTGTTTTGGCAATGTACATTTAACGTAGTATTGTTTTTTGGGGGAGGTAACTATTGTGGTAGACAAGGGAATCATTGGACGTTTGCATATATTTTTGGAAGACTTTCGACCAAAATGTGCATTAATGCTATTAGCAAAAGGACAGAAATAAAATTAAAGGCAGTTTATTGGATCACATCATCCTCCACTCATCAACTATTTTCTGCGTGCTTACAGCAACAGTGGTGTTGCTCGTTGGGTTTTTGCAGTTTCTAAAGGCCTCGTCATCATACCATTTGTCCAACTGCATGGATCACAGTAATGAAAGCAATCTGGTGACTGAGGGTTCTGAACTCCACAGGAGCTCAGTGATGCATTGGATTGTTACGGGATGTTTTGAAGATTAGCGATCAATGTGTGGTCCCATCAGTAAAGCGAATAAATACAAGCATGTACTTCACAACTACTGGTTGGTTATTGGACAATCTGGCCCATTGAAACTCGCTAGCCAATTGATGAAGAGAGGTTATGTCACAGTATTTATAAATAAATTAGATTAAGAAAAATCATCCCTACAAATCTATTTGCTGACAGTTTCATCTTGTATGGCAAAATGATGTATGTGGGAGCAAAAGGACATTAATTTTTAAGTCAGAAGTGAAAAAATGAGGTGGAGTTCATCATAGTGAAATATGCGATCTTGTATTTTAAATATAAGAAAGCTAAATCAGAATATTATAAATAATAGCTAGCAACTGTCAGTGATTTAAATTTTTTTACAGATCTGTGTAAAGGAATGATGAAAGCTATTGACCCCCCTTTAGTCGTCAGCGACTGACCTCCAACTTTCACTATTGATATAGGAATAAGTTTGATTGTACATTGATACAATGATAAAGAAAGCCTATCAACACCTCTACTTTCTCAGAAGATTGACAACATTACGAACATCGACGTATACTCCCTTGAACCTCTACAGGTGTACAGCAGAGAGCATATTGAATGGTTGCATCATGGCAACTTGAAATCCAAGGAACAAAAGGGATTACAAAAAGTGGTGAAAACTGTCCGGTCCAGTATTGACCTCCCCAGCATCGAAGATATCTATACGAGGCACTGTCCCAAAAATGCAACCAGTATCGTCAAGGACCCACACCCATGCCCTCGTTTCACTCCTGCCAATAAGAAGAAGATATTGGAGACTGAGAACTGTAACATCAGGAACAGATTTTTCCAAAAAAACATCAGGCTATTGAACACTATGAACTCCAACTAAACTACAAACTGCCTTGGTTGCACCAGAGACATCAGGCTTTGTTTTGTAATTTGCACTATATTGTTTTTTTTTTTAATGTATCGAACATTTTTTGTTTGTTTATTACATTATCTATTGAGTACTGTGTTTACATACCTGTGCTGCACAAGTCAGTGCTTCGTTCCAGTACAATATACCAATAAAATACTCTAGGCGCTTAGTTATTTCTGCATTAGCCATTCTGAACAATTTTCTCCAATCTAATTACTTTGTGTTCCATGTTCTTCATAATGTTCAGACCAGAATGGATCACAAAATGCTGGTAAATTGCTGTCAGAAACTTTGAACTTCTGTGTTGGTAAATGTTATGGTAGGTAGATTGAGTCAAGATATAATTTAGCCAGATTGAATAGAATAACATAATAGAATCAAAGGTGTGAAAGTACTTCTGTTCTTATGTTCAAGAATATCTGGAACTGGTTAATGCAAGCAGATTCCAACTTTCCATGAAAATAACAATGTTGTTTCCTTATTTCATACAACATCCATCCAATTATAAAGTAAATCATTAAAATCAGTTGGTCTGTTCAAGGCCAATACCACACAGAAAATGATGACAAAATGCAAAATGGTTAACCAGCAAAACTTGTAATTTGGCTGGTGTGTGGTTTCTGTTATGTCCTTGAATTATGTGCATTCAGCACAATAGGTTTAAGGTAGTGGTGCAGTGGCAACATCCACTGGGCATAGTGCTGAGGTAATAGTTCAAATCTCACTATGAATCATTAATGATTACTAAACTATTGGATTGTTGTAATCCTTCAGATTCACCTGGGTCCATTGGGAAGGAAATCTGCCCTTCCTCTCCACCAGGCTGCCTCTCAATTTGGGAAATTTCATAAAATGATATATTCTAGCCTTGCCAACTAAGCCCTCATCCTGAAAAATAAGTCCATCACACAAAAGAATGGGCAAATATATATTGCCTTCTCATTCAATTTATAAGAAGCACATGCATAGGTGATTGTGGTTATCAGTTTTGCTTATTTTACAATTTTCACACAAAACATGTCAGTTGAAAATTGACTCCCAAGCCTGGGTGCCCGGCTAAATTTCATACTTAATTTGTGTTGACACTTTCCTTTTGTGTTTTGTTTACTGCTTCCATTATAAAGCATCACATTATCTGAGTTGTCACAATGCTGCAATTCAGTGCTAGTTTAGTGAGAACAGATTTGACTTTGGTATTGGAAATAGGTGGAAAATTATATATTCTGCATTGGATGATCTAACACTTTATCATAAGATCAAGATCAGACTCAGAATCTCAAATCAGCTCAACTTTCAGTTAACTCATTTCTATTAAAAGTATTTACCCATCGTTACTTGTGCATATTGATTTAGCAAAATTTAAGTTGACCCAGCAACATCAGAGTTGATCTGTTAGTGAATTTTTAAAACCTGACAGTTGCATTGTATTTCCGAGCCATTGGGGTGAATATTTTCAAAGCTCTCTGGTCTCCATGTTGAATAGAGCAAGGCAAGTTGATATCTGTACCAATCATTAATGTTTATTTATCTTGAGGGAAGGGAATGTTACCTTTATCTTTTACGGTCTTTATTGAGTTTAATGAATTTAATATATTCTATTCAATACCTCATATTTCGCTTTGGCAGCTTACACCCTAGCCGTATGACTATTGACTTCTCTAATCTCCTTCATAGTTCTCTGACCAATCTGAGTGACCGCGATTAAATTTTATCTGTTTGCTTCGTTGTCAACTTCTCCCAGCTAACAATAATTTATTCTACATTTTCCTTGAACTTCATCTCTTTTGATGTCCTGTTTTCGCACCTTACCCTTCCTTATCTGTGTTCCCCTCTCCCTTGATTCTTAGTCTGAAGAAGGGTCCCGACCCCAATAATCACCCATTCGTTCTATCCAAATATGCTGCCTGTCCTGCTGAGCTCCTGCACTTTGTGTCTATGGTGGAAACCATCATCTGCAATTCCTTCCTACACATGAATATATTCAATGATTTGGCTTCTATTGCTTTCTGTGATAGGGAATTCTCAGATGCACCATTCTCTGATAACAGAAAATTCAGAACATCCATTTGCATCTAATTAGTCCTGCCTTGTTTGAACTTTGCAGGTTTGTTTGAGATCCCCCTCATTCTTCAAAACTCCAATAAGCATAAGCCTATCTTAGTCGTGTCTGATAACCTTCTATAGGAGGGAGATTCATGCACAAACAATTTCATCAACTATTGGTAACTTCGAGGCTTGGTTTATCATTTAATAATTCATTTATACTTTAAATTTGAAAAAAATTATCTGTTAATTATTAGCAAATATTTGAAACTAGCAAAAATAATGATAATTTAGTACAAACGTAGATGAAACATTTGTGCTCTAGTTAGGCCATGTGCCGTATCATGAATCATTCAATTTTACTGCACTAAATTTACTTCATTCTGAGGGTGATTAGAATATGAAATGAGTTGCCAGAGGAGGTAGTAGAGCCAGGTAATATAATCAATATATTACTAAAAGTCTGATCTTGACCACTTCCTGTTCTGTATATTGATTTTAGAAAAAACGCTGCCACTGTGATTTTTGGCCATCTTACTCGGAGTCCCCCTCCGCTGTGCAGGACAAGAGGATTTTTCCCATCGATGAAAAATAAAAGAGCTATTAGTGTTTAAAAAATGTTGAGATTCTCTCTCTTGAAGGCCACGTCCCTTCCGGAGGTACTATAAAACCCGGAAGTGTTGAGTGCCTCAGTCAGTCTCTGCAAGATGGGGGAGTGAGAGGGTTACATCTCTCAGTCTGAGCTGTGAATAACACTGAATATATGTCTACTAAACTGTGAGTGGTTTTACTGACCTGTCAATGTCCTTAATGTGGTTTGAAAATATAGTTTGGAAATGCTAAAGCTGTGTTGCCTTTGGTTTGGAAATGCTAAAGCTGGGTTGCCTAATTAAAGTTGCCTTGCCTAATTAAAGTTGCCTTGCCTAATTAAAGTTGCCTTGCCTAATTAAAGTTGCCTTGCCTAATTAAAGTTGCCTTGCCTAATTAAAGTTGCCTTGCCCAATTAAAGGTCCCTTGCCTAGTTAAATTTGCCTTGCCTTCTATATAATTAAAGGTCTAATCTTGACCACTTCCCGTTTGCACTTTATATTGTTTTTAGAAAGAACGCTACCACGTACGCCTGTGACTTTTGGCCATCTTACTCAGAGTCCCCCTCCGCTCATCAGGTGCCGAGGATTTTTCCCATCAATGAAAAATAAAAGAGTTATTAGTGTTTTTAAAATGTTGAGATTCGCTCTCCTGTCAATCATGCTATGAAGGCCACGCCCCTTCTGGTGGGGGGGAGGGACTATAAAACCCAGAAGTGTGGGCGTGGCTCAGTCTCTGCAGTATGGAGGAGGGAGACGTCACGACTCGCTGTCTTTAGTGACCTTGCACCCTGCTTGAAATGGTGTGAAACTACACTTGAATTGGTGGCCTTGCACCCTGCTTGAATGGAATTTCAAGGAATAGCCTTGAGTCAACTGCCAGCCCACCAACCGTGAGCGAGTGAGCTGCCAGCGCAACAGGCTTGAGTGACTGAGCCTCCAGCCCACGAATCCATTCGGCCCACAATGTCCATACTAGCCTACCGGAAACCAGTCCCTTCAGCCCACAACACCCATACTGGCGCTCCAGAAAGCCCCCAACCCCCACCCCCCACTGGCTGCTAATATTGGAATTGGTGGAGAGGTGGAATATTGCGTTGGAATACCAGCCCTACCGTGTGATGCTGGGACTCAAACGGGTCCCACTTAGTCTAGTATCATTTAAAAGGCACGGACAGGTACATGGGTAGGAAATGTCTGTATTGTATGACTACCATTTAACCCTTTGGTCCATCACATCTATGCTGGCTGGTAAAGGTCTGTTGACTAATCTAACTCCCAACATTTTGTCTACAGAAGCACTTTGAGTCTTTGGCTAGGTAGAGAGTAGGATCTTCATCATTCCTTTTAACTTTTTACTAGTTACATTTAATCCCTAGCCTTTGGACCCTGTTCGATCCTGTCTGCGGGTGCTGTCTGTAGAGTTAGCACATTTGTGCTGTGACCGCGTGGATTTCCTCTGCGTGCTCCGGTTTCCTCCCACATTCCATAATGGGCTACTGTAAGTTGTCCCTAGTGTGTAGGAATGAACTGGTGTACAGGTGATCATTGGTCGGCGGCGCAGACATGGTGGGTCAAAGGGCCTGTTTCCACGCTGTATCTAAGCTAAAGTTTCAGCTTCTCTGCTAAAGGAAGTAAGTCCTTCCTGTGTTATAATTCTGTTATAATTTCCAACACTGATAAAATTCCCCAGTTTTCTTTAATTCTAAAGACCTGTTGTGGTCATTGTCTCTTCACTCTAATTTGGCAGCCCAGGTAACGCTCTGTTTATTGCTTCTATGTCTTTCCAATACTATTGTATCCTTCATGTAATATGGTGACCAGATGTACATTGTACTATAGTTGAATCATAACCTCCTGTCCTTATCTATTCATTCTATGATCCTCTATTAATTTATATTTTTCTGAATCTGACCATTTATTTTGCCTTGCTTCCCCTTTCTTTCAGCATCCTTTACTCTTCTTACCCACTTGACAGCCCATTTGAAATTTTCCTGTCACCTGCAATTTTCTTACCATAACCCACATTGCCAATTTTGATTTCTTCTGCATTGCTCTTGATAATGATCCTTGCATTTTAAGTCCGTTATTCCTATGACACCTCCATGCTAATTGATTTTGATAAAACTGTGCCTTAATAAATAATTATTTATTGTGCCCCTGGGAATAATTTGTTCACCACCTTTGCCAAGCTGATAACCCTATATTTGCTCACTCTTCCCTCTTCTGAAGCATTAATGGTCTTTCAGCTCCCCTGCACCATAGCTGCAGTCAAAGAAAGGAGTAAAATATGATGCACATATCCCTGTTATTCGTTCCTTTGCTTCACTTGCTTTTTAATGATGCTGGATCCCTTCTATTATCGTGTTAAACATTTCAAGTTTAATCCTTGAGAATCAGAATCATCTGCATACCATCTCAATGAATTGTGACTTTCTACTCAAAATTGAGGTTTGATTGATGCTAAATTTATATCTGAGTTTATATCACTGTCAAAGATTAATTATACTAAGCATTTTATTTAATGAATTTCATCTGAATGCCCTGTATTTGACAGAAATATTTCGCTACTTTTTCCAGCTCAAAGCAGCATTTCATAGATTTTTTTTTAAACTCTGTGTCTTTTACCACTTGCTGCACTCATCTCATTCAGAGTATTTAAATAAAATTTGGATTCATTTTGAAATCTGAACCAATCTCCCTGTGAAGATTCACTCTATTTTGTCCAGAATGGTTGACGATCAATACCAGACTCAGCTGCTACCTCTGCTTTTTCATGCAAGTTGAATTTGAAAATGTTAACATGCAGATATCTTGTTAAGTGACAAACTTAACAAAGTCTGCATCTTGGGGTCCTGGATATTCATTCGCAAAAGTTGATCAGAATAGGTCCAACAATAGGTTCTCAAATTTAATTATAAAATTTCAGTCCATCTTTAATGTAACTTGCTCTTGAGCTGTACTGAAATATATTAGATACTTTCCAGTGTTGGTGAACTCTCAAGGACCAAGTTAAAATCTTTAATACCAATAGAAAGGAAATAAATTATCCAAGATTTATAGATACTGTAAAGTACTATGTCAAAGCGCAGTTTGTTAGATCTGGTAATTTTGCCAGAGCAAATATTGCTTATTTGCATTTTGCTGCTACTTCTCAAGCCAAAGAGCTAGATCAGATGTGCAGTTCATTGGAGCTGGATTGACATTTTAATTTCTTCACGTTTTTTAGATCAGATGTTAGGACATCCAGGTAGGTAATCGTTGTAGATCAAGCTGCATCAGCATTTTGGGTGCGTGTGTATCGACCATCAACCAAAGAGCTTTCTTCCAGTACTCTTATCAGACTGTCTTTCAATGTTTACATTTGTTTTTTTAATTTGATCCTTTTGGGTGGCACAGTAGAACAGAGGTAGAGCTGCTGTCGCACAATGATCATTCTCCCTGTGATCGCGTAGGTTTCCTCTGGATGCTCTGGTTTCCTCCCACATCTCAAAGATGTGTGAGTTTGTACATTAATTGGCCCTAGTGTATAGGCAGTGTATGAGAAAGTGAGATAGAATAGTATGAGAATGAACGTGTGAGCAATGATCGGCGTGGTCTTGGTGGGCCGAAGGGCCTGTTACCAACTTACTTACTGCCAATTATGCCTCCTGCATGTAGGGCAGCAATGAAGGTCCTCCACTCCTGTCTGTTCTGGGCTAGCTTCTGGATACTACCCCAGGTCAGGTCCATTGTTTTCATTTCCTCCCTTGCAGTTTGACACCAGGTGGTTTTGGGTCTCCCTCTTTTCCTTTTCCCTTCCGGTATCCAGTGCAGGGCTATTCTTGGGATGCTGTCTGATTCTCTTACATTCATCCTAGCATCTGTCGATAGTCCTGGAAGTCCATCACGCCCAGTGGTGTTGATTCCTTCAGTTGCTGTTTCCGTAACATATTTGTTTTACGAGACAGGGTTGTTAGCCCTGTGCTCAACCTCCAACCTGGAGGACCAGTGGATTGCTCTTCGTCTCACCTCTACCCTTCGACCTGTCCAGCATGGGAGACCCTAACAGGAGACAAATCTCCCGCTGGCATAGCTCTAGGGGTCACTGAGACACACATGCACCCCGACCACGATAAGGTTGGGGAGCATGTAAATAAGTTACCAAGCTGTGTCACTAAACTAAATATGGAAATAATGCTTATCGTTGTAGGCATTCCATCAGGGCTTTTCTTCAAACTTATTGTAGAGGAGGCAGTAAGTTGGAGAAGAGGTCCGGACGGACCAAAGTCTGGCTAGTGATAAGAGGAATAGCAGATGATTGGACATAGATTAACAATAGGGAAAAAAAGACAAAAGATACACAAGGGATACAAAAGAGACAATAGGTTAACAATGAAAAGGGGACAAGAGGGATGTAAGGTAAGGAGAAGTGGAATGAAATGTGAAGACAGGAGGAACATGGGTGGAATGGGAAAAGGGGCAGGTTAGTGGGTGAACTGGGTAGACATCATGGTTGGGGGAGAGAGGGGGAAAAGGGGATATTACCAAAAAATGTTCATACCGTTGGATTGTAAGCTACCTGGAATAGGATTCCCCCACTTTGCATATGGCCTCACTAATGGAGGAGGCCCCGAACAGAAAAGTCGGAATGGGAATACAATTTAAAATGGTTAAAATAAAAATGGGATTCAGAATCATTTCATTTGGGTCTTTTACTATAAACCATGTAGTTAAAAAATAGGAGAATTAACCATGTAAAGACAATAATATTGGAAGTTAATTTGGTAACCAATGCTAGCTTCAAAGTTTAATACTTGCAATACTTTGTAACATTAATGTGTAGTAAAAAATTATTTAAAAAATAAATTAATAATTCAAACCACTGCGGCTTGAATTATCTTTTGATGTTTAATTTAGTCCAACCTTCTCAAAACTTGTCTTAGTAATGATTTTTGGTCATGATCTTTATTGATTGCTTCAAATTTGCCTGTCATTTATTTCATTTTTTCCAAATGGTGTTTGTAATTATTCCACTGAATAAACATGTTGCTCAGACAATTAATTATCCAAATATTCAGCTTCAAATTATGATAGCTTGAGAGGTTTCTGGATTAGTGATCCATCAGCACACACTAATGATGTAGGTATGTGCTGAAATACTACGACAGCTGCTGGGGAATTTTAAATTCACATAAATCTACCAAATTTAACCGTCTTTGTAAAAACCTGTCATTCACTAATGCCATCGAAAGAAATGAAATCTATTGTTTTTAATCAGTCTGCGATACATGTGTCTCTAAACCCACGGCAATGCGACTGATGAATTGTCTTTGTGGCTATTTCAGGAGAAATTTGGAATGGAAATAAAACACTAGCATTACAAAATTTAATTTTATTCATAACTTTTTTTATAAATCAAGTGTGCAACGGGGTACTGATTGTGGGTGATCAGCTATGATCACAGTGAATGGCGGTGCTGGCTCGAAGGGCTGAATGGCCTACTCCTGCACCTATTGTCTATTGTCTATTGCCATGAAGAAGGTATAAATAAGAGAATTATTGCGAGAATTAATGCAAAGATTCTATACTGGCCAGTCATTCTTTGGCAAAGGAAAGTCTGAGGCTATTGGACGCCAGGACAGTGTTGTACGACTCGCAAAGACTGTTCTGTCATCGACAATTCACACCAGGAGTGTGATGGAATAAGCTCCACCTGCCTGGGGAAATGCACAGTGATCTTGAATGAAGTTATATAATTTTCTTTTCGCCTTTTAATCTGTGAACTCAAGGTCAAAAGTCTAATCATTGGACTCCAAATGTTCAAATGCAATGGTTGCATATGTTTCTGCATGTGAGAAGCAGTTAGTTTTGTGCCAACACTTGGTATGAAATTCATATTCACTTAAGAGAAGGGGCTTAGTTTTGTGCTTTTTGGCCACCACCATCCTTTTCATTGTACCGGCACATTTTGAATGTTAATCACGGCTCTAGTGCTGCACCATCAATTGACCCTTGGAAAACAATCCCACTGATAGTCCTGTAAAGTTTGGGTGGTTGGAAGGGACAGTACAGCAGTTGTATGCTGTATTTCTGTCTAGGACGTACATTTACGATTCCACATTGTGATAATTGAAGACAAACAAATGTACTTTTATTCCCTTCAAACCAGTACAATATGGCTGAATATCCATGAAAGCAGACCAGGCTGTGCATGCTTCCTTCTGTTTTGCTCCAATTGTACTCCCGGTTATTTGCATCCCAATTTCAAATTTTGTGTGAATGGCTTCCAAATCAGTTTGTGCCTATAAATTAGTCATCCACATGTATTTTTTTTGGAAAAGATCAATCTGAGTCCTGCCCTGGACTGGTGCATTTGATTCATATTTTGTATATTGCAAATGATGAGCTGGATTAATTTATAATATTAATTGTCAAAATACTGAATCAAAGATTAAGGATCAAGAAATAGTACATTTCTTCTAGTCTAATGAAGAGAATTAAACCTGAAACATAAAATATTCATTGTTTATAATTGGAATTTCTTTACTGGTTATGGTTGTCCCAAGAAAATTGATATATCATATGTTGTGTTTTTAATTCCTGGCTCTGAAATCAATTATTTTACACAATGAGTTAATGTGATTTTTTTTTTTTTGTCATGTATTTAAAAGAAACAATTTGCTTTCATAGCAAATCAACGCTATTCCGGGCTCCTTGAACTTGATCTAATGTTGTCAAAATACTGTCGCCAAAAATTTAATCTGCTCTCAATGTAGATCTATGGACCAGATGGTGACTTCCTGTGCAGCAATAATACTAGTGACTCTGTTTTGTAATTTTCACCTCCTGACCTATCTTGTAATTCACAAGAATTCCAAAATTATTTCAACATTTCCTTGAACCAACTTCCTTTCCGCCCCCAGTTCCATAGGTATATCCATTGAATGAAATTCTGCTTTAGTTTTATTTGAACTTGACCTTTTTCCACAAAGGAGCATTTGAAACTAATTGTGCATCATAATGTTGGTCCATCTTAAAGATGATTTGTTAAATCAGTTGAGATTATTGTTGGAAAATTTGTGGCTTCTATTATCCTTTTTGTCAAAAAACCCCCATATTAGTTAAATGAGCTAAATTAATAGGATAATTTTTGTTGACATATCAGCTGTGATTTGCTAGTTTTTAATGCCTAATCAGGTGGCATTAACACCATTTATTTTCAAATCTTGTGAGAGGAATCCCTTGGAAAAGTCATGGGTGCTGAAATTGAAAGGCAGAATGGCCGAAAAACCTCTGCTTACACTAAGTGGAGTAACCTGGTCAACCAGCATATGTGAAAATCTCAAAGGCCCTAAAATACAAGGGATGCTATAGAATATTTGAATGTATAATATGTTGATTTGAAGATTCTAGACATTATCTATTTCATTTGGTGCACCCGGTGTGACCTCCTTTACATCGGGGAAAGCTTGCACTCTGTCTAACAAGGTCTGCTGGGGATCCGAGCTGCTAGTCATTTTAACTCCCCTCCCCATTCCCATTCCAACCTCTGTCTTTGGCCTCCCCCATTGTCAGTGAGGTCACACACAAACTAGAAGAACATTTGAGGAAGGACATTCTTGCTATTGAGGGAGTGCAGCGTCAGTTCACGAGGTTAATTCCAGGGATGGCGGGACTGTCATATGATGAAAGAATGGAATGACTGGGCTTGGATGAGAGGGGATCTTATAGAAACGTATAAAATTATTGAGGGATTGGACACGCTAGATGCAGGAAACATGTTGGGGGAGTCCAGAACCAGGGGCCACAGTTTAAGATTAAGGGGTAGGCCATTTAGAACTGAGATGAGGAAATTCTTTTTCATCCAGAGTGTTGTGAATTTGTGGAATTCTCTGCCTCAGAAGGCAGTGGAGGATGATTCACTGGATGCATTCAAAAGAGAGTTAGATAGAGCTCTTGGGGCTAGCGGAGGGATATGGGGAGAAGGCAGGAATGGGGTACTCATTGCGGAGCTGGCTCGAAGGGCCGAATAGCCTACTCGTGCACCTATTGTCTATGTATCTATGTAGCACGTCACATTCCACTTGGCTGGCTTTCAACCTAATGATAGGAACATTGAATTCTTCAATTTGTAATAAATACCCAACCAAGTGCATGCATATTTCACCCACCGCCTAGTCACCCTGCTCTTTTCCCCTCTGTTTCATCTCCCATTGCGAGTTCCATATTTTGCTTTTATCGCCTCCCTTCTCTTCCACATGTCTCCTTTCACCTATATCCCTCCCTCCAGTTTTATATTTCACCTCTGGCGCCCTTTTGTCGTCTTTTCACCTAGTCAGTTACTCCACCCATCCACCAAGTACACTCACTTACCTGTATCCACCTATCAGTTTCCAGGATTTGCCCTACCCAACACTCTTTACTGGACTTTTCTGGATAATGCCTGACTGGAATTCCTCCAGCCTTTTGTTTTGTGCTCAGGATTCTACCATCTGCAATTTCTCGTGTCAAAATAGCCTTCAACAAATTTAATCTACATAGTCTGTATAATTTACAGAAACTTGTATGTTTCAAACCAGTTGAGTGTAATGATTATGTGGGCCTGGTGAGTGTTTGCTGTAGCTTGTGAGCAATAATGTGTGCCATAGGCCCTTCGTAATGTTGGTTTGTACCAACATTGGGAATGGATAAAATCTGAAACTCATTCAAGTTTAGCAAAGTTATTTTGGCTCTCAACAGATGATTGTTTTGCCAGTGGATTTCATCTGCAAAAAAATTTGCGTTATATTGAAATTTCCTCACTGCTTCCTGTAATTAGTTCCTTTATATGAGGAAGAATGAAAAATATAGTTTTTTGCTCCAGTTTAAAATTTTAATTTTAATGTATATTCTACTCCACAGCTCCTCATCGAAACCATGAATCCAGTCTATAGTTCAGGTGCTTCAGGGATTCCATATGCAAATCCAAAAGGAATTGGATACGCAGGTAAACTATTAGTTGAATTTACTAAGTTAAGAAAAAATGCTCGGTTGTGTGGAAGGTGGTTACGAGGGGAAGGAATGAGGATCAAAGAAAAAACAATATGAAGTAGTAAGAAGGTAGACAAAAATGCTGGAGAAACTGCGGGTGAGGCAGCATCTATGGAGCGAAGGAAATGGGCAATGTTTCGGGTCAAAACCCTTCTTCAGACTGATGTGAGGGGGGGGGCGGGAAGAAGAAAGGAAGAGGTGGAGCCAGTGAGCTGTGGGAGAGCTGAGAAGGGGAGGAGAAACTAGGGACTACCTGAAATTAGAGAAGTCAATGTTCATACCGCTGGGGTGCAAACTGCCCAAGCGAAATATGAGGTGCTGCTCCTCCAATTTACGGTGGTCCTCACTCTGGCCATGGAGGAGGCCCAGGACAGAAAGGTCAGATTCGGAATGGGAGGGGGAATTGAAGTGCTGAGCCACCAGGAGATCAGGTTGGTTATTGTGAACCGAGCGGAGGGGTTTGGCGAACATGAATGTTATATGCTTGAACAGTACAATTTCTGGGACTGTTAAATTGAGCTATGGTTCTGTTTCTTTAGTGCACCATCCTGTAGTCATGTACATGAAATGTTCTGTGAGTTGTCGATTTTAATGATTTCTACTCTGTTTTCGCTACTTCATCGTGTCATCAGTAATGAGAAAGTCAGTTGACAATCAATGGTATTTGGTGAGAAAAGCTAAAATTTATTTTTAATCCTTTGGTTCTTCGGTTATGATTCTCAAACAAGTTTTAGTGTATGGGGACACAATACAGTCTTAACTTTCATATTTTAAAAAGTGGTTTCGATGTGCTAATGGATTTGTGTAATTTTTGTTTGTTTTTTGGATGTTACTTAATGTTTTTGGCTTGATTGTTTGATCTGTTTTGAACAAAGCAGGTTTCCCAGTTGGCTATGCAGCGGCTGCTCCTGCTTTTTCTCCTGCTATGTATGCTGGTACCAATCCAGCCTTCCCGACAGGTATACCACCTAATTGATTGTTATATGCAACCTTGTGATTAGCAAAAATAACTTTACTCGTGCAGCATTAACTGATTTAATATATTTTAATATATTAATAAGGACTAAAGCTCAGTGTTGTAATATAGTCATATAATGTTATTGCCTTAAAAAAAAGTTGGTTGATGAGAAAGTGGTCATAAATCTTTAATACGTTTAAGGCAGAAAAAGTGAATTTACAAGACAATTAAGTTGAGAGATATCAGAGATGCCTTTACTTTCCTTTAACATTTAACTTGATGCCAAATATAGCTGAGTGAAATCAAAAACTTAGAAATGTGTTTATTTCAAAATATTATGCCTCGTTCTCTTAATCAAAGACTAATGAGTATTGTCTCAAGCTGTTCAACTTTTTCTTCATAAAATGGCTTCTTCATCCCAAGAATCAATCTGGTGAATCTTCTCTGAGAGACCTCCATTATCCATGATTAGGAGATCAAACCTGGGCTCTGGACTTGGGTGATCTCACAAAGTCCGATACTCCAGGGTATCATTAAGTCACAGTACAGTTGAAGCCAGACTTCCATGGTGTATACTCAAACTCTTTTGGAATAAATCCCATCATTCAGTTTGCCTTCCTAATGGTTTACTATATGCCAGCTAACTGATGTACAACCAGATTCTTATGTAATGCAGAAAATTGTATTCAATCCATTTAAACAGTATTCTGGTTGCAAACAAAATGAACAGCTTCATGTAATGATTTTGTATTCATTTGCCAAATATTTGCCCATATTACAAGCTCTTACATAGAAATTAGGTGCAGGAGTAGGCCATTCGGCCCTTCGACTCTTGTGTCCTCATCAGAGCCCTGCCTCTTGTGTCCTCATCACGCATTGCTTTATCTGAAGAAGGGTCTCGACTGAAATGTCACCCATCCCTTCTCTCCAGAGATGCTGCCTGTCCCGCTGAGTTATTCTAGCATTCTAGCATTTTGTGTCTACCTTTGCTTTATTTATCTTTCTATCAGCAACTTTGTCTGTTGTGTACTCAATTCCTTTGTCATGAATAAAGATTGTGAATAAATAAGAACTAAATAGTGGTCCTTATGGAGCCATACCTCTTTGCAGTCAGCAGAAAACAAAATTTCAATTTGCCTGTTGAATATTCAACTATCGTTCTGTAGATAAATGGGATGCCCTCTAGGACCACTCTCTGAAGATCAGTAGCAATCCCACATTCAAGCTTATTTTTGCTTTATTAGTTGGGGGAGATTTAAGATGAAAACATGGTGATTAAGAGACAATAGGTGCAGGAGTAGGACATTTTGCCCTTCGAGTCAGCACCACCATTCAATGTGATCATGGCTGATCATCCCCAATCAGTACCCCGTTCCTGCCTTCTCCCCACATCCCCTGACTCCGCTATTTTTAAGAGCCCTATCTAGCTCTCTCTTGAAAGCATCCAGAGAACCTGCCTCCACCGTCCTCTGAGGCAGAGAATTCCACAGACTCACCACTATCTGTGAGAAAACGTGTTTCCTCGTCTCCGTTCTAAATGACTTACTGCTTATTCTTAAACTGTGGCCCCTGGTTCTGGACTCCCCCAACTTCGTGAACATCTTTCCTGCCTCTAGCGTGTCCAAACCCTTAACAATCTTATATGTTTCAATGAGATATCCTCTCGTCCTTCTAAACTCCAGAGTGTACAAGCCCAGCTGCTCCATTCTCTCAGCATATGATAGTCCCGCCATCCCGGGAATTAACCTTGTAAACCTACGCTGCACTCCCTCAATAGCAAGAATGTCCTTCCTCAAATTAGGGGACCAAAACTGCACACAATACTCCAGGTGTGGTCTCACTAGGGCTCTGTACAACTGCAGAAGGACCTCTTTGCTCCTATATTCGATTCCTCTTGTTATAAAGGCCACATGCCATTCGCTTTCTTCACTGCCTACTGTACCTGCATGCTTACTTTCATAGACTGATGTACAAGGACCCCCAGATCCCGTTGTACTTACCCTTTTCCCAACTTGACGCCATTTAGATAGTAATCTGCCTTCCTGTTTTTGCTACCAAAGTGGATAACCTCACATTTATCCGCATTAAACCATCTGCTATGCATCTGCCCACTCCCCCAACCTGTCCAAGTCACCCTGCCTTCTCATAGCATCCTCCTCACAGTTCACACTGCCACCCAGCTTTGTGTCATGTGCAAATTTGCTAATTTTACTTTGAATCCCTTCATCCAAATCATTGATGTATATTGTAAATAGCTGCGATCCCAGCACCGAGCCTTGCGGTACCCCACTAGTCACTGCCTGTCATTCTGAAAGGGACCCGTTAATCCCTACCCTTTGTTTCCTGTCTGCCAACCACTTCTCTATCATTGTCAGCACTCTACCCCCAATACCATGTGCCCTAATTTTGCCCACTAATCTCCTATGTGGGACCTTATCAAATGCTTTCTGAAAGTCCAGGTACACTACATCTACTGGCTCTCCCTTGTCCATTTTCCTAGTTACATCTTCAAAAAATTCCAGAAGATTAGTCAAGCATGATTTCCCCTTCGTAAGTCCATGCTGACTCGGACCGATCCTGTTACTGCTATCCAAATGTTCGGCTATCTCATCTTTTATAATTGACTCCATCATCTTCCCGTATTGTCTTTTTGGTTTTCTTCTGTGCTCTTTAAACATTACCCAATCCTCTTGCTTCCGGCTCATCTTTGCTACGTTGTACTTCTTCGCTTTAATTTTTATACTGTCCCTGACGTCGCTTGTCAGCCATGGTCATCCCTTTCTCCCCTTGGAATCTTTCTTCCTCCTAGGAATGAACTGATCCTGCACCTTCTGTATTATTCCTAGAAATACCTGCCATTTTTTGTTCCGCTGTCATCCCTGCTAGTGTATCTTTCCAGTCAACTTTGGGCAGCTCCTCCCTCATGGCCCCATAGTCCCCTTTATTCAACTGAAACACTGACACCTGCGATCTACCCTTCTCCCTCTCCAATTGCAGTGATTAATATTTGGTATAGCTACTTATTCACAGTTTTTATTCAATTAGGTAAAACGTGATTTATATGCTTGCAGTGAAAGTAATGTGGTTGTTTGCTTTAGAACCAGAAATGGAAGAGCCATTCCACTGTATCCCCACCATTTAGTATCATTGTGAATCATCCCTGATAAATGGTAGTTCTGACATTCTTGGATTCTGCTTTCTCAGGTTATACACCAGGCACACCGTATAAAGTCTCATGTTCTCCGACCAGTGGAGCTGTACCACCCTACTCCTCCTCTCCCAACCCATACCAGGCTGCTGTATACCCAGTTCGAAGTGCCTACGCACAACAGAATCCTTATGCACAGGTTAGAAATTAAACCATTTCCTGTAAAAAAAAAATGTGCATGTCTTTAATGGATGTCTTTTTGAGGGTGTGTTGTTCCTTTAAATGTGACTAGCAAAAAAAACCTGGTATTTAATGGACCAGATATGTTGTTTATGAAGGAACTGCAGATGCTGGAAAATTGAAGGTAGACAAAAATGCTGGAAAAACATAGCGGGTGCAGCAGCATCTATGGAGCGAAGGAAATGGGCAACGTTTCGGGCCAATACCCTTCTGATTGGGTTTCGGCCCGAAGCGTTGCCTATTTCCTACGCTCCGTAGATGCTGCTGCACCCGCTGAGTTTCTCCAGCATTTTTGTCTACCTAATGGACCAGATTTGTTGTTGCAGAATTTGCAAAATGCAAACCGATTTGTATATTACATTTTAGCCACCTTTGAATTTGAACAATATGAATGTTGGTCAAAGATGTTTGTTTCAGTTGCACAGGTTTTAAATTGATTAATAAAATGTCATGGAATGTCATGTACTTCTTTGATAAATAGTTTGTTCTGATATTCGAGTTATGCACCAAACACTATTCCACAAAGCATTTTTCCACCCTATGCTTACATTACAGCACTTCAAAATTCTGGAATATTTAATCTGTAAATTTGGTTCTTCCATATAGCAAGGATTACATCATGGGTTTGTATTTATAAATAAGTTTTACGTTGTGCATCATTGAAATTTGTGGTACTAAATGGATGATCTGATTTTGTCAACCAATGCAGGATCTGATATTGTCAACCAATTGCATTTGCAGTGTTGAGTAATAAGCCAGCATTTTTCTCAAAATGCTCCAAGGTGGAGAGTCTGGACCATGTGCTTAAAGCATATAATGTATTTACGTTGTCTGCACAGTCATAAGTGCACATGGAGTAAAGGGCTGAGAACACAAACTTGCAGATGAAGCAATATTGGCAATTATCATGGCAGATATTTTGTCAACAAACCTCACTGATTGCAGTCTGTGTCAAGATGTGGAGGATACCATTGCAGAGGGGATTGCTGACTCTTGGGTCCAGGAGTTTGGAGATTAATTTGGTTGAGATTATGGTGTTGAAGGCAGAGCTTTAGTTAAATAAAGAGTTTGTCGTAGGTGTCTTTGTTGTCCAGATATTCCAGTGATGAGTGAAGGGCCAGGGAGATGGTGTCTGTCATGGGTCTGCAGCGACTGGACTGTCTTGGAGGCTGGAGTTATTGTGTGCAATGACCAACCTCAAGAAGAACCTCCTGATGGTGGATGTCATAGTCACTCTTCAATAATCATTACCCACTTTGCTTTAGTACTGGGATGATTGTGGTGGTCTTAAATCATGTGGGAACATCAGAGTAGAGTAGGGAAAGATAAAAGATGTCCGAATACTCCTGCCATCTGGTCTGTGCAGTGATTTCAGTGATACTTTGAATTTCAGTGATACAATGACACAGTGATCCAATGAAATTCCTATTTTGCATACATTTCAGTAAAAGTCATATTGTATACGGGCACAATCATACATAAGTACAGGAATGTGGGAATAATAAATTACACTTAGGCAGGCTCAAGATTTGCAATGTTTCCATTGTCATCCTATATCAAAGGTTGGGCAAGCTTGAGGAACAACAATTCACTTTGCAGCTAGATGTAATACAACATTCTGGGCTCAATATTTAACTCGGGTTTAGTTAAGTCATTTCAAATAATCAGCAGTGCGAGTCTTTGTATTCTATATTAGCACCGGCCATTATGTTTTCTCCCGATCATTTCAGATATTTGTCTATGTCGAATTTACAATTCTTCCAAATCCATATTTTATTCATGAATATATCTTAAATCCTCTTCCACCATCTTTCTTGTATATCTCAACACTTGTTTTCCTTGTGATTTTCTCAGTTCCAGTGAATGATCATTGACCTGAAGACCCGTTTCTATCTGCACGATGCTGCCTGGTCTATTAAACATTTAACCATTCTCCATTTTGTAATAATTTTTACTGAAAATTGTTTTCCTGGTTGGAGCTGCTTTATTTGAACAATTTGTGGTTATAGACTTTGTGTGTGTGTGTGTGTGTGTGTGTATATAGCTAAGCTGCACTGTCCCCAGTGCATACATCAATGATTTAGATGAAGGGATTCAAAGTAACATTAGCAAATTTGCAGATGACACAAAGCTGTGTGGCAGTGTGAACTGTGAGGCGGATTCTATGAGAATGCAGGGTGACTTGGACAGGTTGGGTGAGTGGGCAGATACATGGCAGATGCAGTTTAATATGGATAAATGTGAGGTTATCCTCTTTGGTAGCAAAAACAGGAAGGCAGATTATTATCTAAATGGTGTCGTTGGGAAAAGGGAAAGTACAACGGGATCTAGGGGTCCTTGTTCATTAGTTAATGAAAGTAAGTATGCAGACGCAGCAGGCAGTGAAGAAAGCGAATGGCTGCAGTTGTATAGGGCCCTAGTGAGACCACACCTGGAGTATTGTGTGCAGTTTTGGTCCCCTAATTTGAGGAAGGACATTCTTGCTATTGAGGGAGTGCAGGGTTGGTTCACAAGGTAAATTCCCGGGATGGCGGGACTGTCATATGCTGAGAAAATGGAGCAGCTGGGCTAGTATACTCTGGAATTTAGAAGGATGAGAGGGAATCTTATTGAAACATATTAGATTATTAAGTGTTTGGACACGCTGGAGGCAGGAAACATGTTCCCGATGTTGGGGGAGTCCAGAACCAGGGGCCACAGTTTAATAATAAGGGGTAAGGCATTTAGAACGGAGATGAGGAAACACTTCTTCGCACAGAGTTGTGAGTCTGGAATTCTCTGCCTCAGAGGGCAGTGGAGGCCGGTTCTCTGGATAAGGCAGGAACGAGGTACTGATTGTGGATGATCAGCCATGATCACATTGAATGCCAGTGCTGGCTCGAAGGGCCGAAGGGCCTACTCCTGCACCTATTCTCTATTGTAATATTTCAACTGCTTTTGTGAAATTGTAAGATATTTAAAAATATTATATAGTTTGGCTTGAATTTGAAGATTCCTATTGTGTTTTCTATAGATGTTCTAATTTATTTTGATTATCCCTCAACAG
This sequence comes from Amblyraja radiata, assembly GCF_010909765.2. Taxonomy (NCBI): domain Eukaryota; kingdom Metazoa; phylum Chordata; class Chondrichthyes; order Rajiformes; family Rajidae; genus Amblyraja; species Amblyraja radiata. The sequence goes on from NC_045968.1 coordinate 23,007,958, forward strand.
TATCTTTCACTTCTTTTTAAATAGCAAGGCACTTACTACACACAGCCACTATATGCAGCACCACCTCATGTAATTCATCATACCACGGTTGTCCAGCCAAATGGAATGCCTGCTGCCATGTACCCACAACCAATTCAATCACCCAGAGCAAACGGTGTTGCCATGGGAATGGTAGCCGGGACCACCATGGCAATGTCTGCAGGTGGGTTTCAGTTCTTTTGAGATAAATGTTCTGCATTTAACTTATCAATGATATCTAATGGACAACATGCCACAAATACAGTAGATTGGAAAAGGGAGTAAGGCAGATATTATATAGTTCAAGTTGTTCACAGAACATTGCATTTAAAAATGACGTAATCCAGATATCAGTTTAGTTCCTAGCCAGAAAATTTGATTTCCATTAATAGATGTAACAGTAGTAAATTTGTTTTAAGACTTTTAGTATTGAACAAAATAGCAAATTTATTGAATTGGCACACCTCAAATTCATTCCCCAATTTTCTCATGATTCCATGCTTAATTCCATCTAATCATTTTCTACCCCACCAATTCCTGTAACAGCCTTGGTGAAACTCGTATGAAAATCCCATAGCTTTGTCCAAGGCAAAATCTCATTCAACTTTCTCAACTGTCTGCAACCGTTAACACAATTGATCCCGACCCTTTCCCTCCAAGTTCTGCTCTATTTCTTCAAACAGAATGGGAATTCCCTTGTCTGGTTTCATTCTTACTATCTATGCTTGCAAGGTAGGCAAAACTGCTGGAGAAACTCAGCGGGTGAGGCAGCATCTATGGGGCGAAGGAAATAGGCGACGTTTCGGGTCGAGACCATTCTTCAGACTATGCTTGCAATCAGGCACATGCCGTCAGGGTAGGCAAGGTAGGCACTGCCTACCCTGACTAAAATTATACAATGGTAATCACTAAATATAAATAGTAAAGGCATGGGAGAATTATGCCTATCTAAGAGATCGATCCCTTAGGTAGGCATAATTCTCTGTGCCTTTCATCCGCAGTACTTGCAACACGCGAAGGTCTGTGCAGCCCATGTGCCATCAGCGCCGCTTGAAGCCGTCAATGACAAGCGGGGCTGAACGCAACTGAAATTCTGCCTTTGCAGTACTGCGCAGGCGCAGCAGCCTACTGCGCATACGCAGCGCTAGTTTCTTGGCGGGTTTTTTCAAATATGGATTGCTATTATCTTGAGCGTATTTTAAGAAACAAAGAGAGAAGAATGGAGTTAGTGTAACGATAATGTGGTAAGTACATTTCTTGGTGCTATATGTTTTTAAATACCGTATTTCCCGGGTGGGGGGGATTCCTTTCACAGCGTTTGGGGATTCTGGCCCGGGATAAAGTTGTGGGGAGGGCAGGAGCGTTGTGAAGGATGGGATCGGGATCATGCCAGTAACCCACTTGCAACGCTCCTTGCACGGAGCCACCACATTGAGGCCGGTGGGGAGAAGTAGCTTGGGTGGCTGCGAGCGGCTGCCGGGCCGGACAGCGGAACCAGCTGCCACCTCAGCGCCTTCTGCCAGCCCCCGCTCACCTCTGGCAGCTCTCCATCTAATAACCTCTCTCCTGCCGCTCGACGGCCTCACATGTCATCCGCTTCCCGCAAATCCTTAAATTCCGACAGCACGATTGAGGTTACTCGGCTGTGGAAATTTAAGGATTTGCAGGAAACGGCTGACATGAGCTAAGTCGGCGAGCGGCAGGTGAGAAGTGTTCAGACGGAGAGCACTGCCAGAGGTGAGCGGGCCGGCAGAAGGCGCTGAAGTGGCGGCCAGTTCTGTTGTCGGGTCCGGGTGCCCGCTCGCAGCCACCCGAGCTGCTTCCCTCCCCGGCCGGTTTGCGGTGGCTCTGCATCCGGAGCGCCGCAGCAGCGGTGAGTGAGTTACTGGCGTGATCCCCGACCACCTCCTTCTCAACACTCCTGCCCTCCCCGCAACTTAACCCCTGGCCAGACTCCCCACATGCTGTGAAAGGAACTCTTCCCCCCAATTGGTCCCTTGAACAAGTGTTGTCATTCAATCAGATGACAACTGATTCATCTATTCCCGGTGTGCTCCCGTTTTTCCCCATCATCTCTCCACCTGCCATCACCCTTCACCCCCCAACCATTCTTTTTTTTAAGGAGAGAACCATCTGCGCATGCGCGGTTTAAGTTTTTTTTTAAAATGCCGACTGACTGCCTACCCTGAGTAATCACTCACGGCAAGTGCGCGCTTGCAATACACCTATTCGTACTCCATGCATACCTCTTGATTCTTAAAGATTTTTTCTCTATTATTGACCCTTCCTGTTTTTATGCTAATGATGCTCTCTTTCCATCTTTCTTTAATCTTTCACTACCTGATTCATCATGTTGCTCTCTGACATCCAGTGCAGGATAACTAATAATTTCCTTTAATTAGATATTGCGAAGACTAATGCCATCCTCCCTTTGCTCCAAATCTGATTCCATGTTAATAATTGGCTCCAACATTAAGACCCAGAGCGCGGCCTTACATCGCCCGGCGTGGGACTTGCCATCGCCCGCCGGGGGCTCCAACATTAAGACCCGGAGCGGGGCCTTACATCGTCCGGTGCGGCCTTAACGGCCGCGGGACTTGCCATCGCTCGCCGGGGGCTTTAACATCGGGAGAAAAATGGAACACGGGAGAGACAAAACTTGGATGTTTGTGTAAATTGTGTTGGTTGTGTGACTTGGTTCTTTTCTTGTATGACTGCAGAAACCAAATTTTGTTTGAACTTCGTGTTTGAGGTTCAAATGACAATAAAATAAATTGTATTGTAATTGGAAGCTTAATCAAAATATAACAAGATGAGCTTCCAACCACATATATGATTCCACTGGCCAATGCCTGTTCTGCCACAGCTCATATTGCTGAATATTTTACCCGTAACTACGTTACGTCCGGACTTGACTTATCTAGTACTCTGTGCCAACATCTCAATCTAACCCTTCTATAAGCTTGAGAGCATCCAAGGCACATTTACTCATATCCCAACTAGCGCACTCATGCAAGTGTTTTTTAGCTTGCTTTCGGTGTTAGTCACGTACTGTCTTATCTTAAAGCTCTATTATTGTCAAATCTGTTCATCATTGTGTCTCCATGTGTTTCTAATATCAAATGCTAAATCAACTGCTTGAGTTAAGCAGTTTTTGATTGTTTTAGACGTGTGTGGCGAGTTGTGCCCGGAAGCTGAACCAGCTTCTGTTGGAACAAAAATTGCAGTTGAAGATAGAGAATCGCTCACTTTATTATTTTTTTTTAAATCAAAAAAAAAAATCATTTTTTGAGTATATGGTTGATTTCCCTTCAAATGAGTTCATTTTCTTACATTTTAGTTCTCGGCTAAAACAGCATTTTATTTCTACGCTCAAGTAGACCAACAATATGTTGATATCGCACAGATTTTGTTTGAATTTCTTGGCAGGAAATTAAAATACAAAAATGATGACTACTTCTGTGTTGCATATAATAGTCAATTATCTTACTGTAAATTTATTTAGTGCTTCAGGTTTTCTGATGATTTTGCCTTCTACCTTTCAGTATTCAGAACTGAATGTAACTGAGATTTGACTGTGTTATATTCTTCCTTGCAGGCACTTTGTTGACAACCCATTCCCCAACGCCAGTAGCTACTCATCCTGTTTCCATGCCAGCTTATAGGACTCCAGGAACACCGACTTACAACTATGTACCCTCGCAGTGGTGATCAAGCTGTTACTGGAAATGCAAGTCTTCTTCTGTTGTAAAGTAGTTCCCATTTAGTATTTCAACCAACACAGATGATAAAGAAATGCATTTGCTGTGCAAGATAATAAATTAGAACTGAGTATGGAATTTACTGCAATTCAATATCGGGGGAACTCAGTAAGCCAGATCTATACAGGATTTAGTAGTGCGCAATTCGTGAATGGACTAAATTATGGAATTGCTACTACTTTCAGGCATTGAACTGATTAAAATCCCGTTTAGTGGTTGTCCTTTTATTTAAAAACGTTATTTTAATTACTGGAAAGATGGGCATGTTAGTGTGCCCTCCATTAAAAAGTAACAAATGAGGAAGGCTTGGTTTTTTTTTAGGAAAATAAGCTCCGGATCTATCAATTATGATTCTGAGAGATCCTGCATTCGCCAAACCATGCTCTTTGCTTTCCTGTCAACTCACAGTGGAGCGACATTTTAATTTTCTTGACCACATTACAAATAAATTGAATTGTGATATCCAGTTTCCATTGGTCTTGCTTACCGCTTTATGATTGAGAATAGGACTGTTGATTTGGGAGAGGCAGTGCGATATTTTCTGATAAATAGAATTAATTTTTGTTGGCTATTTAACATTTATACCCATTAATAGATCTCTAGTTCCTTAGCATGTCAATTGCTAACATAGTGTATCAATCTGTTTAAATAGTTAGATCACTGAAAGAAAAAGGCAACAATATCAGAGAATTGAGTTATTAGATAATTATTCCCCTCAGAGCTTGCATTGAATTTAACATACATGCCTATGCAAAGTGCAGGAAGTGTTTTTAAATAAATTTGCCTACCATCTGGTTGCAATTGTAATTTACAAGCCTTCAGTTAGCTTGGACATCTGTAGCCACATATGCTTGTCCTTGTTATCCCAGATGTTTACGTAACTTTAGAAAGAAAAATAATTAACTTGATTATTGGATTTGTGCAAACTTCACAAAGCAAATTGAACTTTTGTAAACCAGAACAAGTATAAGCAATTAGTGCAACTCCACTCATATATTCAGAATCATAATTGATAGGTAATTTTTCTCCATGATGCCCCTTCTGATTGCTAGCATTTTCACTTTAATATATTCAAATGCATTCTCTGCTGAATTAGGCACAGGATGGCAACTGGAGCATTGGATCACTCCACTTGATGAACTGATAACACTTAGGGCCAAAAATCAATGCTGGAAAATGCTGTCCTTTTACAGCTGGACTAGTAAGTGATAGAGACATTCTAGGTGGCAGTTAGAGATTTGCCAGTGGAAAGCCTGAGAATTGTAGAACTATGCACAGCACAACTTAGCAAAAGTGTGGAAATGCATCATAGGTTTTATCTTTTATAGTTTTCCTGTGTGTATTTATGTTGGACTCCAATATTTTGCCAATGGTAACAAACTATTGATTGTTTACAGAAAGTGTGGTCACATGTTTGACGTTATTACAGAATATCATTTTTTAATAATTAAATCACATAAGCCCTCTTCCCACCATCACCTGAATTTGAAATTTCAGGGCAAATGACAAAACTAAGATCAGATTTGATAATTTGTGTGTTATTCACTATAATGCAAAATCGGAGTTATTTAGTTGTACACTTTCTAAATGCCTTTTGAGCATTGCCTTCCTTCATTTTGGTATTTCCTAATGTACACAGGAAAATCACAAGTGTACATTAGAAAACTAATGAAATATTAATTTACTGCTGACAAAAAAAATAGTTGCGTTATTCTAATGTGGGTTCAAGATTAGATTAGATTTACTTTATTAATCCCCTTATTTAGGGGAAATTCAGATGTCCTTGCAGCACACTAATAAAAATACAACATAGCATTCAAGAAGTTCAACACCAAAACACAAAAACATCCCCCCACAGTGGTTTCCACTGTGGGGGAAGGCACAAAGTCCAGTCCCCATCCTCTTGTCCACCCAGATGAGATTTTGGGCAAGTTTACTCAAGCATCCGTCCAATTAAACACATTGGATATCCATATTTTAAGGGGAATAGGCTTTTGGATTGCCGAAATAAACTGGTTACAAACAAAAACCATTAGCGGGGGGTAACGATTTACAAATATAATTAATGTATTGCCTCAATAACTCCACTAGTTGACATTTTCATCACGTTATTTTTATCGTGCAGCTTGTCAAATTGATAAACCCCTATTGTTCTTGAGCATGTTTCTGGCAAAAGTTCACCAGTAAGAAATCCTGATTTTGTAGTTTAGAATCTAGATTATGAATTTGTAAATCATGGGAATAATATCAACAATTGCTGGTCATTAAACCATGAAACTTCACAGCAGGTTTAATATCTGCACATGTAGTTTAATGTGTAAATCCCAAAATTTCTGTTGATTCATTATTTTTCCAAGTCTTCTCAATAGTTGGGAAATCACTGCAATTAACATCTGCTAGTTATTCCCAAACTTTTTCTTATTTAAAAAAACCCCAGAAAATGTTAAATTGCCCAACGGTCAAAATATGTTTTGAATAGCATAACAAACTATAGATACTGCTTAACAAACTCATAAAAGGTGTCTTAAAAGTCCATTTGAATGTGAGGTGTAAATTCCTGATAACTATTTCAAAATCGAATGATTTTTTAAGTCAGTTTAGTTTCTACTTCAAAAATATTTGTGTATTCCAGTCTTTATTTAAAATTAAAGTTTGGCTTTTCCCTTTGCCTGAGAATTCTTTCATGAGACTGGTAGCTCAGCGATTGTGCTGACATCACAATTGCTGGATGCCAGTGGTCTCCTTTCAACTGATGTTTGGTAGCTATCAACATCAGAAACAAAGTTCCCAGCCAAGGCCATTTTTGATGGGAGTTTAGCTCCAATGTCAGTCCTGTTTATCATTACTTTGCTGTTGTGTACCTTGACTACACCCAATTACTTTATTTTTCCATATTAAGTACATTTGCATTGCACTATAAATCTATACTTTTTCATAATTTTGCAACTAATGTTTGTACAAGTTCTCTCTCACTGAGAAGCGAGGGCATTTTTGTATAAATCAACCCCTTAAGTTTTTATTATGTACTTATATAACAAAATATATATTACAAAAATCACCTGTTTTTGGTAGGTAACTGTAGTTTTAGCTTATTGTTAGCATGGAGAATGATAGAAAAGTATTCAAGACTAAATATTTAAAACACTCTTTCACAGGTTGAAAGGTGGGAGATATGCAATCAAACAAGTTTTAACACTTGGTGCTGATTCCCACATGCCTCCAACCAGGATCCTTCCTTCCAGTTCATCAATGCTCTCTACTTGCCAAACACTACCAAAAATATCACGAAGATTATCGTGGCTGCATATCTTGCATCTTGGAACTCAGCAGTACTCAAGTCATGAAAACCTGTTTTGTGGACTGTCTTGCAATTTTATACATTATACAAAAGGGAGTATAAATATATTTGGATTCATATCTAGTTCAATGCATGTTACAAAATGCTTGCTCAAATCTACCTGCAATGACTGATGCAAACCATCATATGCAAAATCCAAAGGAACTGAGATTCAAAAATGTTTTGCAACTTAATTTCAATAATGCAGAGTCTTATGTATGTAATCTTAAAAAAAAAAAATGTGCAAGTGAATTTGTACAACAGATAGAAAAACTTCGGCTGATCTGTTATATTTGTTTTTTTAATGGGAACAGTCAAATTCCTTTAACCAGTATGTTAATTTACTTTCTTGAGCAACTGGTGCATTTACAGCACATCACCTGGAGATGGTGATCTGGTAAGCATGACATGAAGCCTACAGGCATTGACTTACCAGTCCTTTTTCATTTATAACTGCATTAGATTCGGTGTTATGTTAGGGAGAGGCAATTGTAGGGGTTAAAACAAGATGGATAAAGGAAATGTATTAACTTTTAAAAGGATCTGAAATGGGCAGTAGTATGGTAAAATAAAGTATTTTTATAATCTTTGATTTAATATTTCAGTATGCCTCTGACTTACAATCATGGCACTTGATGATTTGTAGTTTTTGAATTTGGCAATCTTTACATTCATATTTTATTCATGCCTAAGTTCTTTTTTGTAAAATTCAAAATCACTGGGCAATAAAAAAAATTAAAAAAATTACCAGTGCTTAATAACATTCCTTCCATGGTTACAAAAATGGCAAAAATAACAAAAGTGAAATTTTTTCTCAATCTTCATATATAATTTGAATTATTTTGATTTGTTCCAGGTTTTGTATTGCATAGGATGGCTTAGTTGGTTAAGCAAGCTTGAATAACATCTTTGATGGCATAAATGATTTCATGCTTGCAAATATTCACACTAGTATAAAAATAAAGGAAGTAAATTTCCTGTTGCTGGTTTAAGGAATCTGCCCATTGCATCCATTTGTAATATGACTTCTGCAGGGCATGCTAGTTTCTGCACTAATTGTGATCTGTAGACTGTCGCAGTTAAAAACTGCTTCACTGATAATGATAAGAAGGGCAGATAGTTTTTCAGCATTTGTTAAAAGCTTTCACCCAAATCGCTGCAATAGAGCGTTATTTGTTTCCATGCCCTGGTAATGTCATTATCGAGCTTTCTTTCGGACCATAAAATGAATGGTATAAAATAGCTTGACCCGCCAGCTTTTCCTGTTTGGGCTAAATGCATTACACAGAAGACTTGGCTAAAATCTAGACCCAACAGTTTCGGACAAAGATTTAGAGGGAAAACAGAAGTTAAGAAGCTTAATTTATAGTATCCAATGTAAAAATCTTTGAGTCCTGCTTGCATTATTTTGATTTGTAACATAAAAATCAGTTGTGTGCATCTAATGGGCTCGGTTGGTAAATTGGATAGTACAACTGACCGTTGAAAATGAAAGGTTATTTTGGGTTTTTAATATATTTCATAGGACCTAAAAGTTTCAATTGTAGGATATTTGTTATATAACATCAAGAAACAAATTGTTATGGCCAAGTAAAATGGTGCCCTCTAAGCAATCAATAATGGTCATAACATTAATTTATCATGAAATGTCATTGCAGAAATATACCTACACTATAGCAAATTCTAATTGTCCAAGGTTTGCAATTGTCTTGCAGTGCAGTTGAGGGTATACCGCTGTCTTCTTGTATGTGATATCTGATTGATATAGGGACTTTAACAGGTTGATGCTGGTATCATACTTGATGCATAAAGGATCCAAATTCTATGGGATTGTTACTTTCTGAACTCTTGTCAGATTCTACCTAAATTAGCACAAATGGAGAAAATTAGTTGTGGATACCATTTTATGTAGAGGATTTAGTCAGTTGATGAATCAGAATTGTTTTGATAATAGCTAGCAAGGAAGTATTCAAGGGGAACAAGCACACAACTTTTAGATTCAAATCTTTCCTATTCCATTTTTCTATATTGAAATTTTATAGTGGACTTAGCATGTATGTTAATTTCATATTTAAAATACTCCCAAAACCAATTCTTCAATTCTGAATAGTCAGCGCATTGCTGCTGGTAATAGTAATTGTTAAGGAATTTAATTTTTGGAAGTAGAGCATTATGAATCTTAATGGTTTGTTCTGAACTCAAATTTAACATCCAGTTGTGCAGACGCCAGAAAATGGAATTATGCAGGACTCCTATGTAGCTGCATTTCGGAAGGGCAGTGTGTCTTTTAGCTGGGACTTTGGAGGTTCTATTACAAACCTTGCATTAAAATGGCACAAACAAGAAAGTAGTTTTTAAATTGTAATTGTATTCTTGATTCCTCTTCAGTTTGATGTGAGTTAGATAATGAAGTCTTTGCTCATTTTTCAATGTGGGATTTACAGGCTGTTTTCTAACCTGTTTTATTACAGGTGTTGGAAACAAATGTGACTAAACAAAGTGATCATTATTTCATAGCACTGTACTGTGGCTTTTTAATCTTAAAACATTCACAGTACAGACTTTCTGAAAGATTCCTGATTTTAATAACATTTACAGACATGACCAGCATAGCAAGATTCTTTAAAAAATAGTGTTTTCGGTGCTTGTTCTTTTAAAGATTTACAAATTAAAATTTACATAAAAAGTGAACCAAAAATTATCAACTTGAAACCAACGCTATACACTGGACTAATGCTTTATTTTCCCTTTTATTGAAATAAATGTATCTCCACTCATTTTATTTCAATCCACCAACTAAACTGATATATACTGAAATGTTGCTTTCATTTCTACGGTGGCATCAATGTAGGCAATGTACCCGAGTGCTGAATAGAAAATTTCAGTGTAGTTTTTCAAATACGCAGTCTTCGCTTCTGCAATGGTGATTTGGAATTGTTTGTAGTTTCTGTAGTATTTGTTGCATACCAATGGTTAGTAGATGAACAGGTCGTGGAGACTGATTAACAGTGCAGAGCTGCTCAGGCAGTGTTTGTAACCAGCTTGTACACTTCCTTTTCTTTAATGTATATTTTAAGGAGAAAATAATGGATACTGATGAGAAAGAAAACACATGGAAGCCTGTCGAGGGTGATGTTTAATATAAAGCACTGTTTAAATCTGGGAGTTTTTTTTCATATTACACTGCACTCATGCAGAGTTTGGCATTCTTTTTAAAACTTGGCAGACCAAATTATGCTTTATGACAAATTATGACAAATCGCTCTCATTTGGTGTTCACATTCCTACTTGCATTTTGGTGAGTGCTCGTTGAGTCAAATTTTTAAAGTGTGGTTGGAAGGAAATCCAAAACTTGACTTTCTTTAGCATCCAGAAACTCTTCATGGGCTATGTTTGAAATTTGCAAACAGTTAAGTAACTTTGCTGCACTTTGGAATGCAGGCAGACTGATTCTGAGCCATTGTTGAACTTTTGTATGAAATGTTGACAGACTAATTCTATTCCACCTTCTAAAGGTTCTATTCGGGGTAGCTAATTAAATGTCTTGTGATATTAAAAGTTACAGCAAAGTGTGCTAGCCTCATGCAATTTTGAGACTTTGAAATATGTTCAAGCTGCTTGTGTAATGCATGCCTTGGCTTAGAGACTGACTGATTGAAAATGACATATGGTGTTGAATGAGTGTGTATTTTGTTTGGTTCATGAATATAATTTTTAATTGAAGTCTATTTTCCAATTAACTTTAATGCCTCAGCAGTTCTTAAATTTGAAATGGGTTGCATGTATTCCTTCAATGATATTCAGTGTTTGGTTAAAATAATTTGCAGTTGACTTGGATTGGGACAAATAAAAAAGTCAATATAGATTCCTTGGCAAAAATATATTTTTCTGCATTTGGTATATGCACATATGTTTGTATGAAAGCATTTAACAGTTAGATTGACACATTCCAAAATGTTGGATCCCTGCCAAGCAACTGGATGCTACTTTTCTCATTCATTCTTTGTATGATGGTGATGCAGAGGGTCTCCTTTTTTCTCCCTTTTTTCTGCTTTGTGAGCATCAACCGAGAAGCAGAATAAGGAATTATTAGATTATAAAACAGAATATATAGTGAGAATATCTATTCATCGCTCCATCCATCCAGCTCCTGTTCATATTCTTAGCAGAGCCAATATACTCCGCTGCATTTGAGATGGACTTGATCCAAAATGTTTCTCTGTCTTAAGAGGTTGCAATTGTGAATTGCAAAATTTTAGTGACTGAGTAGATTTGTGTACGTTGGTGTGCTGTATGACAGCTTTTCTGTTCAAAATAACCTAATCGGATGCAACACATAGGCACAGCAAAATCACCCCAGATTGTTTTTGTTAGAGGCACACTTTTTTTCTTTTAAAAATGACTCTGCTTAATAAATATAAACATATTATTTTGGTACATATTTAGTCTAGGTCAGTGTTGTCTTCCAAAAATCAGTTTTAAAAGCAAAGCACCGTTTTACATTGGATAATATAAACCAGAAACTCTGACATTTTCTTTCTGAGCCAGTTCAATTATGTGTAAATTCATACATTGTTTTTTTAAAGCAATCTGACAAGTAGGTGAGCTCAGATTTCAAAAAAGAAACTTCAAGGCATGTTTATTGTAACAAGAATTGTTATGTATTAATACTTAAGTTTTCAATAAAGATTGACTTGTGTTGCTTACATCACTGGTGTGAAAATATTTATACTTTAAAAAAATATAGTATGTCATTAGATCACATTTAAAGGAAGAACACTTAATTGTTTGCAGTACGGTTAAACACTAATGCTCTTAACTATCCAATTATTTAGAAATCCTGTTGCTTTGACATATTCATCTGCTACAGTTAGTCCACAGTGCGAGACCAGAGTCTGGAGTGCAGGTAGCGATGTGTTGATGGAACTGGGGTATGTGGTCTTAAGCATGGGTAGGTTTGCAGTCTGTGGGCTGAACCATTCAAGCTGAACCCCACCAGGTTCTATTTCTTACTCTCCGTAAACTCTCCAGGTTCACTGAAATAAATTGCAGGTGATCCCAGGCTGTGGCAGGATTCCATCCCTGTAACCTGTTCATAGCAGCCGGCAACTCTATCCCGCTCAGGCTTATGAACTGGCTGTACATAAGCCTCTCTGTAAACTATGGAGGACCTGCATCATGTAACATTCAAAAATGTGATAACGGTGAGTTGGGGCTTTAATATTTTTTGGGAAAAGTTGCATTGAGAGGTTTTCCATTAGATTCTGTTAACTGGCTGCTGCAGATGACTGAGCTATTTTTCTGTCCAATGCAAGTTTCATCAGTTTGGAATGATAGAAAATCAGCAAATGTATGAAGTGCTGACACAATTGCATAACTTTATATGAACACTTCAGGAAACAATTTTGATTGATACTGTTGGCTTTTAAATTAACATTTCATTGCTAGATTTGTCTTTTGTGAGAAATTTAATCTTCGCAGTCAGTTGAGTGAGGGAAGTGCAAACAAAGATAGTATACATTCATAAACAGCTTGATAATGGGATGTTAGACTGTCAAGGAGAGGAAGTTTAGAAGCATGTAAGAAGACAAAATCAAAGCAGATGCTGGAATCTGAAGTAAAACATTATTGGATGAAATCAAGCTGCATCTGTGGGGGTTAAGGAATTGCCGACATTTTGGGTTGAGATCCTTTATCCAGGCAGAACAAGCTATGCCATTCCTTAAGATTGTGGCTTATCTTCCACATTTTATAGCATATCCCCCATATCCTTTGATTCTTATAAATCCCCAAAATATATCAATTTCTGCTTTGAATGACCATAATGACTTTGTCACCATAACTGGGGTACAGAACTCAAAAGGTTCAGCACGCACGTGTAGAGTGAAGAAATGTCTCCTTGTCTCAGTCTGTGCGTGGTCCTAGACACCTCAGTTGGCGAAAACGTCCTCCATCCATCTGGCCTCTTAAAAGAGTTTTATAAGTTTTGATGGGATCACTTTTAGTTTAGTTTAGAGATACAGCTTGGAAACTGGACCTTCGGCCCACAGTGCCCGCGACGACCAGCGATCCCCGCACATTAACACCATCCTACACACACTAGGGCAATCTACATTTATACCAAGCCAATTAACCTACAAACCTGTATGTCTTTGGAGTGTGGGAGGAAAACGAAGATCTCGGAGAAAACCCACGCAGGTCACGGAGAGAATGTACAAACTCCGTCCAAACAGCACCCATAGTCGGGATCGAACCCGGGTCTCCGGCGCTGCAAACGCTGTAAGGCAGCAACTCTACCACTGCGCCACTGTTCTAAAGAATACCACCCCAGATTGCTATTCCCCACTTGTATGGTCAATCCGCCATCTTTGGAAGCAGGTGAATATTTGCTCCCTCAATGACAAGAACAACCTTAAATAATAAAGCAATATTTGGATAAATAGCCGAATATTTCAGGAGTCCAATATATACGTATTGTCTCAGAAAACTGTTTTGGATGCACTTAACAAATTCCACACTATTAGAACCCCATTTGGCATACGTATTACCAACAATTTGTCCTGCCGCTACCATTGATGGTGCAGCAGAGAAAGTGGACCAACAGCTCTACGACCAGGTTTATGTACAGCTTGTTCACGATGGGCTTGTGGATTTTGCAAGTCTAGCTTGGGGCAAGATCTGAAAATGGATTCCACAGCATCAATGTAGGATACAAGGTCAGGACTAAAACAAGTCCAACAAAATATAACAAGCTCCGGACTTTCAGATTTACATGCAAGCCCCAGAATCGCAATACGGGCTGAAAAGTTGAAGTACGAAGGGAAGCTGGCCAGGAATATAAAGAAGGACAGTAAAAGCTTCTTTAGATATGTTAAGGGAAAAAGAGTAGCAAAGTCAAATGTGGGTCTCTTGAAGGCAGACACGGGTGAAATTATTATGGGCAACAAAGAAATGGCAGAAGAGTTGAATAGGTACTTCGGAACTGTCTTCACTGAGGAAGACAAAAACAATCTCCCAGATGTACTGGAGGACAGAGAATCTAAGGGGGTAGAGGAACTGAAAGAAATTTTCATAAGGCGAGAAATAGTATTGGGTAGGCTAATGGAACTGAAGGATGATAAATCTCCTGGACCTGGTGGTCTGCATCCCAGGGTCCTCAGGGAGGTGGCTCTAGAATTAGTGGACGCATTGGTGATCATTTTCCAATGTTCAATAGATTCAGGATCAGTTCCTGTGGATTGGAGGATAGCTAACGTTATCTCACTTTTCAAGAAAGGAGCGAGAGAGAAAACGGGGAATTACAGACCAGGTAACCTGACTTCGGTGGTGGGAAAGATGCTGGAGTCAATTATTAAAGAGGTAATAATGGGGCATTTGGATAGCAGTAAAAGGATTAGTCCAAGTCAACATGGATTTATGAAAGGAAAATCATGCTTGACTAATCTTCTGGAATTTTTTGAGGATGTGACAAGTAAAATGGATGAAGGAGTGCCAGTGGATGTAGGGTATCTAGACTTTCAGAAAGCCTTTTCATAAGGTCCCGCATGGGAGACTGGTGACTAAAATTAGAGCACATGGTATTGGGGGTAGGGTGTTGACATGGATAGAAAATTAGTAGAAGCGAACGGGTCCTTTTCAGAACGGCAGGCAGTGGCGAGTAGAGTGCCGCTAGTCTCGGTGTTGGGGCCGCAACTGTTTACCATATATTAATGATTTGGAAGAGGGAATTAGGAACAACATTAGCAAGTTTGTGAATGACACAAAGCTGGGTGGCAGTGTGAGCTATGAAGAGGATGTTAGTAGGTTGCAGGGTGACCTGGACAGGTTGAGTGAGTGGGCAGATGCGTGGCAGATGCAGTATCATATAGATATGTGAGGTTATCCACCTTGGCGGCCAGAACAAGGGGGCAGATTATTATCTCAATGGGGTTAGGTTAGGTAAGGGGGAGGTGCAACGAGACCTGGGCGTCCTTGTGCACAGGTCACTGAAAGTTGGCTTACAGGTACAGCAGGCAGTGAAGAAAGCTAATGGAATGTTGGCCTTCATAACGAGAGGATTTCAGTATGGGAGTAAAGAGGTTCTTCTGCAGTTGTATAGGGCTCTGGTGAGACCACATCTGGAGTATTGTGTACAGTTTTGGTCTGCTAATTTGAGGAAGGGCATTCTTGTGATTGAGGCAGTGCAGCGTAGGTTCACGAGATTGATCCCTGGGATGGCGGGACTGGCATATGAGGAAAGATTGAAAAGACTAGGCTTGTATTCACTGGAGTTTAGAAGGATGAGGGGGAATCTTATAGAAACATATAAAATTATAAAAGGACTGGACAAGCTAGATGCAGGAAAAATGTTCCCAATGTTAGGCGATACCAGAACCAGAAGCCACATTCTTAGAATAAAGGGGAGGTCATTTAAGACTGAGGTGAGAAAAAACTTTTTCACCCAGAGTTGTGAATTCATGGAATTTCCTGCCACAGAGGGCAGTGGAGGCCAAGTCACTGGATGAATTTAAGAGAGAGTTAGAGCTCTAGCGGCTAGTGGAGTCAAGGGATATGGGGAGAAGGCAGGCACGGGTTATTGATAGGGGGCGATCAGCCATGATCACAATGAATGGCGGTGCTGGCTCGAAGGGCCGAATGGCCTCCTCCTGCACCTATTTTCTATGTTTCTATATTCTGTTGTGTTGAAGCAAAGCATGAATTTCATTGTCCTATCTGGGACGCATGACAATTAACTCTCTTGAATCTTGAATCTCATGTTGTAATATGGAACTGACTCCCCTTCTCCCCCCACCCCCTCACAAATCTTTGCACATCCCCAATCCTGGACATTCCACTCGTCACTTTAATTTCATGGTTCGCGTATCTTGTGTTTTATGAATGTTGGCAGACCAATTTCCCTCCTGGGATAAATAAAGTTCTATCGTATTGTATATCAATCCAAAAGCCCAACTAATTGCAGGGTAGGTTGGAGAACAAACTTAAATTTCCTATACTGTGGCACACTGGACAATCCTCAAGAAAGATTTGTTAAAGCAGTTTAAATATATTTAATGATTGTGGGATTTTGTGTTAATGTAGAATGATATTCAAATCTTTTCCTCAATCTCAAGTTCCCAAAACTGATAAGTAACTTCCAATCACAACCCATAAACCATTTAATGCCAACATCAATCTTATATTTATTTTATGATTAGTGGTGACCAGGTTACAGGGTTACAGGGTTTCCTTTATTGTCATTCAGACCGAAGTCTGAACGAAATTTCGTGCCTGCAGTCATACATACAATACAATAAAAAACAGCAATAAACACATATTAACATCCACCACAGCGAGTCCACCTAGCACCTCCTCACTGTGATGGAGGCAAAAGTCTTAGGGCTGCAGTCTCTTCCCTCTTCTCTCTCTGCGCTGAGGCGATACCCCACCGGGCGATGTTAAAAACAGTCACGCGGCCCGGGGTGGTCGAAGCTGCCGTCCACCAGTCCAGCACACGCAGCCGCTGGCTCGCGGCCGAACCCCGGACTCAGGTCACTGCCACCAGAACTGCCGTCCCAGCCACCGGAGCACCGCTCCAGCCCAGAGCCGGATCGCCCTCACGTGAGTGCCGTTACCGTCTCAGCCTCGCGCCAGGCCGCCCCGACTGGGCACCGCTTCTCCCTCGGGCTGGGCCACCCCGACTGGGCGCCGCTCCTCCCTCGGGCTGGGCCGCCCCGACTGGGCGCCGCTCCTCCCTCGGGCTGGGCCGCCCCGACTGGGCGCCGCTCCTCCCTCGGGCTGGGCCTCCCCGACTGGGCGCCGCTCCTCCCTCGGGCTGGGCCGCCCCGACTGGGCGCCGCTCCCCCCTCGGGCTGGGCCGCCCCGACTGGGCGCCGCTCCTCCCTCGGGCTGGGAGCGCCGTACCTCCCCGAGCTCAGACACTCCGACGGGAGCACTGTTCCTTCCTCGGGCCGGCCGTCCTCACGGGATCGTCACAGCCCCTCACGGAAGCCCTGTTCCAGCCCCGAGCCGGACCGTCGTCACGTCAGCGAGCTCAGGGCGAGTCCTGGCGGGCTCTGCCTCCTGAGCCTCGAGGTCACCAGCTCCGCCATTAGGCCTCAGCACAGACGGAGGCAGAGAAGGGGAATACGACAAAAAGGTTGCATTCCCCTGCAGGGATAGACAGCAAGCCCCGTTTCAACCCCCCCCCCCCCCCCCCCCCCCCCCCCCCCCAAACACAAACAAAAAAACCAAAAAACCAAAAAACTAGACTAACCAAAACGAAAAAAACAACGCAAAAACAGACGGACTGCAGGTGAGCCGCTGCTGCCAGGGCAGCGCGACCAGGTATCTTTTTGTTAGAATATACACCCTGCACACAACTCATTATGTTCAAGAAGGAACAGCAGATGCTGGAAAATCGAAGGTACACAAATATGCTGGAGAAACTCAGCGGGTGCAGCAGCATCTATGGAGAAGGAACTGCAAGTCTGAAGAAGGGTTTCAGCCCGAAACATTGCCTATTTTCTTCGCTCCATAGATGCTGCTGCACCCGCTGAGTTTCTCCAGCATTATTGTTCCATCTTTTAGCTTGTTTTGTATATTATTGTTCATAACTAAGAGGTTTATATCCAAACCTAGGTGACATCATAAAGGAGTCGTGGTTACTATTCTCTGTCACAGGTAACAATCACTTTTGTTATTGTCCACAGAATAGACCTGCCTTTCAATGGAAATATGAATAATTTAGTAAATGCCAATTTATAGCTGGAAGTTTGACTCATTTTAGGTAAGTAAGTAAACTTGTTGTTAACAAAAAGACAAAAGAAGTGGGTGAAATATGTCTGTGCAAGGAAATGTCATGTACTTCCAAAAATAACAGTAGAATGATGTAAAGGTAAATGATAAATCAAGTTCTACGGTGAAGGCCAAGGGAAGAGCAATTTGACTTTCAGAATTTGGAGAGGTAATGTGTTCTTTACTCCTAGTGGTTACAACATTGAACTCATCACCACATTCAATATTTGGAAAAATAACCAGGATGAAAGCAAGGGAAAAACCTGGAGATGGCAAGGAAGGAAAGATGGATAGTATGAGATGGGAGGATGATTGTGTGGAGCATTAACAGCAGCATGGAGCAGTTGCATCAAATGGGTGATTTGATGTAAAATACGATGCGTCTGTTAAACAGACCTTGTTTTGGTCGGGGAGATCACTGAGAAGTCTGAATGTTTTACATGGATTATTCTTCAGTGCTTCAAGATTAGTGACCTGCCTGATGAAACACCACAATCTGATAATAATTGCAAGTCAAACTAATAGGGAGGCATGACCTGAAAGGAGTCAAAATCCGGTCAAGCCCCTTGCCAGCAATGCCCTGTTCAAATAGTTTATATTTCTGGGTGACTTATTTTGGATCTGGATGTCATTGTTTTTTACATTTTCAACCCGCAAATATAACCGTATAATGGGGCTTTTTCACGGGGCGACTTGACGCAAGAGTTAACCAGAGTTTAACATCGTGGGAACCTCGTGCGATAACAGTACGGCATTCGTAGACCACCGTGGCGCTAACGGCAGGTAATCGTGTAACTTGGTGACTCGGGAGAAAATTCAAGCAAGTTTGAATTTCTCCAAGAGTGACTTGTACACTTGTGGTTGAGCATTGCAACATTATATGAACGTAGTGGCCAGTGCGATATCCGTGCGATATCCGTAATAACTCTTGCGGTTACCGTGAGAACTCCTGCGAACGGTGAACCCGGAAGCTGGACAGAGGGGACAGAAGGTGAGTAAAAATTGTCTTCTGTGGGATTGAATTTTAAAAATAAAGATTTGCATCCGCATATGGACATCAACTTATTCATGAGTTATGTTAATGAGATTCAAGAATCTTTAAAAGGGACTTTACTGAAAGGTCCCGCGTTTTTATGGTCCGTGAGAAATTTTTCACATGTACTTCTTTGAGAGATACAGCTCAGAGTCCTCACCAACTAGCGATCGATGCCTTTCCGAAGCAGGGTCCGGAACGCTACCAATCAATGTTCTCCAGAGACCCGTGTAAGGAGTGAACTGCACATGCTGGTTTAAATCGAAGACAGACACAAAAAGCTGGAGTAACTCAGCGAGTCAAGCAGCATCTCTGGAGAAAAATAGGTGATGTTTCGGGACGAGACACATCTTCAGACTCAATTCCGATTAGGATGGCTGAAGAAGGGTTCCGATTCGAATCCCCCCCCCAACTCCCACCCACACACACAAATGCTGGAGAAACTCAGCGGGTGCAGCAGCATCTATGGAACGAAGGAAATAGGCAACGTTTCGGCCCAAAAAGTTGCCTATTTCTTGTGCATGTGTCGGAAGGAACAGCAGATGCCGGTTTAAAGAGAATGCTGGAGTAACTCGACGGCAGGCAGCATCTCTGGGGAGAAGGAATGGGTGACATTTCGGGTCGAGACCCTTCTGATATGCTGCCTGTCCCGCTGAGCTACATGTTGTGTCTATCTTCGTTTTAATCCAGCATCTGCAGTTCCTTCCTGGCCGAACCCGATTGAAAGATGAGAGGCTGGGCGATAGAGCACTGAGTGTGACAAGGATCAGGCTTCAGTAAGCAAAGTAAAGAGAGGTGGCAACGTTATGGAAATGAAGCGGGTAATCCGAGCGATGGCGAGACGGTATCCTCTAATGTGTCGGGAAGAACTGTAGATGTTGGTTTGCGCCGATGATAGACACAGTAATACTGGAGACAGACATAAAATACTGGACGGGCAGCATCTGGATAAAAGGAATGGGTGACGTTTCGGGACGAGACTCTGAAGAAGGGTCTCGAACCGAAACGTCACACATTCCTTCTCTCCAGAGATGCTGCCCGTCCCGCTGTGTTACTCCAGCATTTCGTGTCTATCTTCCGTATGCTCTGTGATGGTCATCTCGGAGTCAAGTGGCAACTCTGGTCTGTAGACACGAGGAACTGCAGATGCAGGAATCACGAGCAAAACACAGAGCGTTGGACGAGCCTGACCCTTTGAGTTCCTCCATCACTTTGTGTTGAAGTCAGGTCTGGACATTGCTTGTCTCAGTCTCAGGCGCCGGCTAACTAGGAAGGTCGAGTCAAAGTCCAGCACTAACACTCAAGAAATAACGTTTGCGGCCTGATGTTCCCAATATTTAATTGAAATCATCAATAAAGTAAATAAATAGATACCAGTCTAATCAGTATCTACGGGATTGGACAGGCTAGATGCAGGAAGAATGTTCCCGATGTTGGGGGAGTCCAGAACCAGGGTCCCAGTTTTACAGTCTTCATTTACTGGCGGCGGGTGTCTGTCACTGAAACAGGCAGGTGAGATTTCACATCCACCTTGTGTGTGCCTCTCTCTCTCTCTCTCTCTCTCCCTCCCTCCCTCTTACACAGGCTGAGAGACTCTGCCTCTGTGAGTGTACATCTCTTTCTCCCCCTCTCCCACACACAGTAAGACCGAGGTACTGTGCTCAGTCCATCTGTGTCTCCCACATACACAGTAAAACATGTCTCCAAATGAGCCAATTCAACCAAGGGAGGATATTTATAGTGTGTGAAAAAAAAGTGACATCATTTGTGCCATGTGATGATTTAACAACACTTCACAATGTTCATTCAAGATTTAACGGGAAAGCTCGGGAGACGGACAAGTCACTCGCACAAATAACAGAAATGCCGAGTACCGTGGGAACTCTTTATCTACCCCCCGTTATATCGTGTGATATCGTGCTAGACCACGACCACTTCACTCTGGTTACATCTTGCGTCGTCGCCCCGTGAAAAAGCCGCATAAAATTACAGCACGGAAACAGGCCATCTCGGCCCTTCTAGTCCGTGCCGAACACTTATTCTCCCCTAGTCCCATCTACCTGCACTCAGACCATAACCCTCCATTCCTTTCCCGTCCATATAACTATCCAATTTATTTTTAAATGATAAAATCGAACCTGCCTCCACCACCTCCACTGGAAGCTCATTCCACACAGCTACCACTCTCTGAGTAAAGAAGTTCCCCCTCATGTTACCCCTAAACTTCTGTCCCTTAATTCTCAAGTCATGTCCTCTTGTTTGAATATTCCCTACTCTCAGTGGGAAAAGCTTATCCACGTCAACTCGGTCTATCTCTCTCATCATTTTAAAGACCTCTATCAAGCCCCCCCTTAACCTTCTGCGCTCCAAAGAATAAAGACGTAACTCGTTCAACTTGGTCAAATGACGACAAGTTGCAGCACAGTTTATTTTTCCAGCCAAATGGATTGACGTTTTATTAACGGATGGTTCAATTTTGTTGTAGAAACTTTTTAATGAATAAATATATTTAAGACTTCAAATGACAATTGTCTCCTCCCCACCCCCCCCCCCCCACACACACACACACACACACACACACACATACACCCCACACCCACACACCCCACACCCACACCCCCCACACCCACACCCACACCCCCAGTAAATGAAGAGAGAGAATGCAAACTTTAGTTTCTTTAGTTGTGGGGTTAACAGCTACCTCTTTTTATGTGAATGAGGCTGCCAGATATGAATTAGTAAATTTATAACAATAGCCAGGGGCTTATTTATCTCTGACTTACATAATAACAGTGGCTCAGATCGTAGCATGCCTACCCAATTCTGAAGTTCATGTTTCAAGACTCTGTGATATGAGCACCAAAATCCAGGATGACATTCCGATTCAAATATGACAACATTGCATTATCAGATGAGAGTATAACCATATAACAATTACAGCACGGAAACAGGCTATCTCGGCCCTTCTAGTCCGTGCCGAACACTTACTCTCACCTAGTCCCATCTACCTGCACTCAGACCATAACCTTCCATTCCTTTCCCGCCCATATACCTATCCAATTTATTTTTAAATGATAACATCGAACCTGCCTCCACCACTTCCACTGGAAGCTCATCCCACACAGCTACCACTCTCTGAGTAAAGAAGTTCCCCCTCATGTTGTCCCTAAACTTTTGTCCCTTAATTCTCAAATCATGTCCTCTTGTTTGAATCTTCCCTACTCTCAATGGAAAAAGCTTATCCACGTCAACTCTGTCTATCCCTCTCATAATTTTAAAGAAAGACCTCTATCAAGTCCCCCCTTAATCTTCTGCGCTCCAAAGCTTTACCCTCATCAATTTCCCTAGTAACCTCTTCAAAAAATTCGGGAAGATTAGTCAAACATGACCTTCCAGGCACAAATCCATGTTGACTGTTCCTAATCAGACCCTGTTTATCCAGATGATTATATATATTATCTCTAAGTATCCTTTCCATTAATTTGCCCACCACTGACGTCAAACTAACAGGACTATAATTGCTAGGTTTACTCTTCGAACCCTTTTTAAACAATGGAACAACATGCGCAGTACGCCAATCCTCTGGCACCATTCCCATTTCTAATGACATTTGAAATATTTCTGTCATAGCCCCTGCTATTTCTACACTAACTTCCGTCAGGAATATCCTGTCATGACCTGGAGACCTTTCCACTTTTATATTTTTCAAAAGTGTCAGTACTTCCTCTTCTTTGATCCTCAGTTTCCATAGCTACCCAATCAAAAATCTCAACCCTTGGTCCAGTTCTGACCTTCTCCATAATTATATTGTAACTATTGGTATTGTGATCACTGGACCCGAAGTGATCCCCAACATATATCTCCGTCACCTGACCTGTCTCATTTCCTAACAGGAGGTCCAGCACTGCCCCTTCTCTAGTAGGTATCTCTATGTATTGCTGCAAAAACCTATCCTGCACACATTTTACAAACTCCAAACCATCCAGCCCTTTTACAGAATGTATTTCCCAGTCTATGTGTGGAAAATTGAAATATCCCACAATCACTACCTTGTGCTTACTACTAATATCTGCTATCTCCTTACATATTTGCTTTTCCAATTCTCACTCCCCATTAGGCAGTCTATAATACACCCTATAAGTGTTGCTACACCTTTCTCATTTCTCAGTTCCACCCAAACGAGCCCTCTAATCTATCCTGCCAAAGCACTGCTGTAATATCTTCCCGGACAAGTAATGCGACACCTCCACCTCTTGCCCCTCCAATTCTATCACACCTGAAGCAACGAAATCCTGGAATATTTAGTTTCCAATCACAGCCCTCCTGCAACCATGTTTCACTGATCGCCACAACATCATACTCCAGCTGTCAATCCAGGCTCTAAGCTCATCCGCCTTTCTTACAATGCTCCTAGCATTAAAATATACACATTTAAGAAACCCACCACCTCTTATTCTCTGTTTATTAGATTTTTCTTCTTTCTCCCCTACATGTGTCGGAGTGCTTCCCTTCTCTGCCTCCTGCCTCGCACACTGTCTACTAGCTTTCTCTATTTGCGTCCCATTTATATAAATATAAATTAAAGCAGTAATTTGCTCTCACAGATGTATGTTAAAATATCCCATGTAATCACTTGTGTCCTGCCCAGTTTTAATCACAACATCAATAAAACTAATACAGATCTATATCGGTGAGACCAAGCGGAGGTTTGGCGATCGTTTCGCCGAACACCTCCGCTCGGTCCGCAATAACCAAGCTGACCTCCCTCCCGGTGGCTCAGCACTTCAACTCCCCCTCCCACTCCGTCTCCGACCTCTCTGTCCTGGGCCTCCTCCATGGCCACAGCGAGCAACACCGGAAATTGGAGGAACAGCACCTTATATTCCGCTTGGGGAGTCTGTATCCTGGGGGCATGAACATCTAATTCTCCCAATTTTGTTAGTCCTTGCTGTCTCCTCCCCTTCCTCAGTTCCCCTGCTGTCTCCTCCCATCCCTCAGCCTTCGGGCTCCTCCTCCGTTTTCCTTTCTTGTCCCCGCCCCCCCACCCCCGATCAGTCTGAAGAAGGGTTTCGGCCCGAAACGTTGCCTATTTCCTTCGCTCCATAGATGCTGCTGCACCCGCTGAGTTTCTCCAGCTTTTTTGTGTACCTTCAAT
The DNA here is from genome assembly GCF_010909765.2 of Amblyraja radiata. Taxonomy (NCBI): domain Eukaryota; kingdom Metazoa; phylum Chordata; class Chondrichthyes; order Rajiformes; family Rajidae; genus Amblyraja; species Amblyraja radiata. Next base: position 23,032,035 of record NC_045968.1, read on the forward strand.
AAAACTAAGTTATCTGGTCATTATCATATTGCTATTTGTGGAGTCCTTAAAATACACAAACAATTTAACCTATTTTCTTAGTTTGTGGTTTGATTAAGCTACATCAATAATTAAAAACCTAATATGAAGAAGATGTTGATGCTAACTTATCAAATTTAATTGGTACATGGACACATAACATAATAAAAGCTATTTATACTAAATAAACTGCCAAAACTTTCGAAGGTAGGAAGGAGATAACATCATTTATAGACAAATACCAAATGGGAGATTTTCCTCTCATGCTGGTGTAGATGAATAGTTTAGAACTGGACTTTTCATGTCAGAGCACCTCCATGAGATCATTTGTTATGAAAAAACAAAAATAAGGATTGGATGAAGCCATAAAAAAACAGCAATGAAATGGTGGAAGTGAAGCAGGTAATGTTGCTGCTTCATTACTTCGGTGACCTATGTTCAACTCTGAGAGAGGGACTAAGTTACTGGGGAAAAAATGGTTGGGGAATGGGATTGATGAGATTGCCTGAGTTGGCATAGATGGGCAGAATGATCTTCCTTCATGTTGTATGGTTTAAAAAAGCCATTAAGGATGTGGGTGGTTTGTCGCAGTACTTTGATACTTTCAAAAGAAAGGTTAATGTTTTATTATATCTGATCAACCCAACCTGTCTTCACCTTCAATTGAAACAGGCTGCTTCATTTGGGTGAACTTTGCCAGTTTGGAGCATCCATGACAAAGTGGATGATTAAGGTATGGCACTGTGTATCACCTCCTTCCATCATCCCACCAACTATACTGTAACTGTCTAACCCTTAACCTCTGAACATTTAAATCTCTTCACTTCTTCCAATGACTTCAAGATCAGCCTCCCTCAATCATAACACCCAGACCCATTACACTGATGCAATTATAAAGAAAGCTTATCCAAGACTCAACCTCCTGAGAATATTAAGGAGATTTGCTATGTTATAGAGTACTCTCTTGAACTTCTACAGGTGTACAGTAGCGAGCATATTGATTAGTTGCATCATGGCCTGGTTTGGTAACTTGAATGCCCAGGAGCAAAGAAGACTACAAAAAGTGGTGAACACTGCCCAGTCCATCACTGGATCTAACCTCCCCATTATCGAAGGGATTCACTGCCTTTGCAGGAGTCTCTGCCTCAAAAAGACAGCCAGCATCATCTAAGACCCACAGCTCCATGGCCACACACTCTTTTCACTCCTGCCATCGGGAAGAAGATATAGGAGCCTGTAAACTGTAACGTCCAGGTTCAGGAACAGCTTCTACCCTCCAGAGCAGCTATTAAACACTACAATCTCCAAATAAGCTCTGAACATTATTGACTTGGGGACATTGGTTTTGTTTTTTGTTGTTAGTTGTTTGTTTTATGTGCGTGGATGTAATGTATATATGTATCCATTTTGACTCTTTGATCACTGATGCCAAAGCCTGAGGTGCAGTGGCTTTCATTCTTGGCGGTGCTTTAAGTTAGCAACATTTCAGTGAGATAGTTTAGCAGTCAGAAATAAATCAAGTAAAACTGAAAAATATATCAAGCTGGATTTTTGTTTGTGGTTACAGAAATAAATACATTTTAACACCTTAAACATATGTAATAATGGAAATGAACTAATACTGAAATGTTACTTTATAATAAATAATTAAAATGGGGTTTTCCAACTAAATTCATGATTTCTAATTGCACCACTTCCCATTCTCAACATAAGTGGAGTAGACATTTGTGCAGAGGGAATCGGCTCCCAAACTGTCTCTAAGAGGCAAAGCATTATTTATATATGATCCATTATAAGTCATGGGAGCAGATTTAGGCCATTCGGCCCATTGAGTCCACTCCGCCATTTAATTATGGCTGATCTATCTTTCACTCTCAATCTTTATCTCCTGCATTCTCTCTGTAACCTTTCTCACGCTTAGTAATGAAAACCATGTCAATCTCCGCTTTTAAAAAACAAAATTACCCAATGATTTGGCCTCCACTGCCGTCTGTGGCAATGTATTCCATGGATTCACCACCCTCTGACTAAAGAAATTCCTCCTCATCTCCTTCTAAAGTTACGTCCTTTTATTCTGATTTACATTAAAATATATTTCCTTTTAATATTCTTGAAGGATCTGTGGAGCCCAACTTGTTTGTAACATCTCCATAGCATGGAGATCAGAATTACAGAATGAAAATTGTCAAAAAGATTGATGTTAATTAAAACCGATATAAGTGTCTATGAAAGCAATGCTAACAAAAGGTAACAAAGAAAGGACTATATGGTAGCTAAGATGTATGCACAAAGGCAGTGCTGAGCATGAGATGTTTCTACCAGCAGAGGGTAAATAAGATAAACTACTTCTGCTGAAGAGCATGGAGTGAGTTACGTCCACTTAGTTCAGAGACATGTTACACACCGTAAGCCGTTCTGATTTTTTAGGTAGCTGGTTCCCATGTACTGTTTCGCATTTTCCCCGTTTATCTGCATAGATTAACGTTTCAGAGGCAGACATTCAGTGCAAAGAATTTGCCGTTGTTTTTTTTTAAAGCAAAGCAAAAGCTCCTCAAGTTAATGAATAACTGCGACATGAAACTACATCTGATTCCATTTCCTGGTCTTCCGATGTCATTGATTCATCCGTGGTTGTGCTTGATGAGGAACTGGAGGAAATGGGCAGCGGGGTCATTACTGGATGTCTTTGTTGTCTGTTGGCACATGTTGGCGGTTTCTTTATTGGTACTTGCTCGCATTCGCGTTGTGAGTCACAAGTGTACATACAGGTGGTGGCTTTTGCTGTGTATGAAAGATATAAAGAAGCTGATTAGTGTCAGCAATCAACTAACCTTCTTTGCTGGCTTTGTAATCCCTCAAAATTAGTTTTTTTCTGGGAACAATCTACAACTTGCCCTCCCCATGCAATATAAATACTCTGCCTGATTCATCTTTTAAAAACTGAAATATGTCTGTACACGGTGGTGAAGACTTTATTCAGGTTCTCACAACTCATTCAAATGTTGAACATTTCAATTAGGTCTCTTACAATTTTCCTCCTTTTCCTAAGAATATAAACCTTGTTTTTCTCCCTTAGGCTTCCACATTAAATGGCATCATGTAGCCATCACACATGGTACTGCACTTCTGATATATGGTTCCACTGAAATCAGATGGGGCAAATTTCTGAAGCTGAGTATAAACCAAAAGGGTTTCTATGTTGTGAATTAGGACATCCAACTAAGGATAATTTCTTCTGCAGCTCTTTTAAGCAAATTCCTGATGCATGAGCTCGTACACTTGATGCCAGTTTTACCCTTCCTATAAAACAGAGGTGAGAATTGTACATACATTGTAGCCCAAGTCAGCATCATTGTAGCAATTTAACTCCTGTAAATTTATGTACTCTGTCACCAGCTAATGCATCCACATAAATTACTGTTAATCACCCCATTATACAATAATCTGATACTATTAGATTTATGATTTATATCTGTTATATACTAAAACAGCAAATAGGAATATTTTACATGCAATATGTCTGCTATTATTCATATGAATATATATTCTTTGAATAATGATTACAAATTCAGATTAAGACTAGGTTAGTCCAAACTCCAATTGTCTCCAATGTTAACTTTGTTACACTGAGTTACTCAATTTATACTAAAACAGCAGAGAAAAAGTCTGAACAAAGTCTGACCTTGAAAATATAACTCAACTGAATTAATTCAGCGTAGGCTTGCTTATTTCTCCAAGCCTCGTGCTCTCAAGAATTCATTACTTAAAAACTGGTTTCCAGTGAGAGATAGCTTAAGTTTAATTATTGATTAATATTTTAATAGTAACAGAAAATAAGAATAATTACTAGTACGGTTTAAGAAATTGAGCATGTTCATCAGATATAATTCTTAAATATTTTAATAGTAACAAAAATAACAAATAATGTTAATAATTACTAATAATTACTAATACCATTACTAATACATTAAGCATGTTCATCGGATATAATTCGTAAGAGCTGGAAGTGATGTCCAAAATGCTGTCATTCAATGTGCCTAATATCTTATTTGTAGCAAGTTTCAGATTGGATTATTCCAGGGCAAAATAACCAAGATCGAGGACAATATTACAACTTTGGAGAACTAGTAAGAATAGTGAAGCAAGAGCAGCAATCCCAATGAACAAGTAGACACAAAATGCTGGAGCAACCGGAAGAACAGGTAGGTTAAGACAGACTAAGCGGAGGTGTTCAGCGAAACGATTGCCGAGCCTGCGGTTGTGGCCTCGCCAATGTACAGAAGTTGACACCTAGAACAGCGGATACAGTAGATGAGGTTGAAGGAGGTGCAAGTGAACCTCCGCCTCACCTGAAAAGACTGTCTGTGTCCTTGGATGGAGTCGAGGGGGGAGGTAATGGGACAGGTGTTGCATCTCCTGCGGTTGCAGGGGAAAGTATCTAGTGAGGGGGTGGTTTGGTGGGAAGGGACGTGTTGACTAGGGAGCTGCGAAGGGAACAGTCTTTGCAGAAAGGGGGGGAGGTGTGGGATTCCGTTGGAGGTGATGAAAGTGTTGGAGGATTATATGCTGTATGTGATGGCTGTTGTGGTGGACGGTGAGGACAAGGGGGACTCTGTCCTTGTTGCAAGTGGGGGGTGGGGGAGCAAGAGCAGAGCTGCGGGATATCAAGGAGACCCTAGTGAGAGTCTCATCTATAATAGAAGAGGAGAACCCCCGTTTCCCAAAGAATGAGGACATCTCTGATAATCTACTATGGAAAACCTCATCCTGGGTGCAGATACGGTGTAGTCGGAATAATTGGGAGTTGGGGATAGAGTCTTTACAGGAAGCAGGGTGTGAAGAAGTGTAGTCTAGATAGCTGTGGGAGTCAATAGATTTGTAGTAGAAGTCAGTCAATAGTTTGTTTCCTGTGATGGAGACGGTGAGATCCAGAAACCCAATCCCAATGAACAAGTTGAGTAAAAGTACCAAGATGATGAAATACTAAGCCAAAAATTATCTGCTTTTCTTTCCATTTGACGAGCATCTTGACATTATTTGAAAGTCTCAGGAACCGGAATGAATTTATAAATAATGCTCAGGACTAAGAAACAAAGGATGAGGAATAAAAAGTATCCTCAAAAGAAGTTCTGCAATTCATCTAGAGTAAATGAGAATTTCCTAGGTTTAACTTTGTAAAACAGTGAAATAATTGGGGAAAATTTATGGCAAGATCAAGACTGGGGGATTTTGCTTTGGAAATGTACAATATGTGATCTATGTCCTGTTGAGGTTGAATCCAAATGGATTGCATTGCATAGAGGAATTCTAAAGCATAAAGCCAAAATATTGCGTTATTTTAGGATGGAAAAGAGTTCTTGAGAATGTTGTGAGGAATAACAGATCTGAAAATTTGCCAGAGAACAGCTTTACCCAAGATAAAATATCCAAAACCTCCGATTTATAGGAGAGGACACACTGATTTGAATGGATATATTTAGTCAGCAAGAAATGGCAGAGAAATATAACTATTTGTGATGATTGTAACTAAATTATTTCAAGTCAAGTCGAGTTCATTGTCATATGCACAAGTATAGTGAGGTGCAGATACAATGAAAAAATGGCTTGCAGCATCAATCACCACAGGTAGATAGACAGACAACACAAAAACATAAATGACACAGAAATTGCACATAAATTCTACAAGAAAGTGAAAAGAAAGTCTGCAGAATAAAGAGTGTGAAAATACACAATTAGGAAACGAGTCCCTGGAGGTGCAAGAGGTTATCAATAGGGTTTTTCTTGCTGTGGTAGGATTATGGTTGCGCAGTTCTGATAAATGTTGGATAGTAGTTGTTCCTGAACCTGGCTGTGTAGGACTGCAGGTTTCTGTATCTCCTGTCAGATGTTTAACTTAAGGGCCTGTCCCACCATACAAGTTTACCCAAGACCTCTCCCGAGTTAAAAAAAAATCAAACTCGTGGTAAGTACGTAGAATGTACGTAGCAGGTACGTCGGAGCTCGGGACGTCTCTTAGCGGCTCGTAATGCTAACGGCAGGTACTCGGGAAATGCGGTATGCTCGTGAAGTTTTTTCAACATGTTGAAAAATGTCCACGAAAGCCCCGAGTACCTACGAGCGGCTATTACCGTAATTCTCCGAGTTCGAATCGGGGGAAACTCGGGAGAACTCTTCAATTACCTCGTACAGTGGGACAGGCCCTTTAGTTTAGTTTATTGTCACGTGTTCCGATGTACAGTGAAAAGCTTTTGTTTGTGTGCTATTTGGCTGCTGCTTTCTGTTTCAGAATTCCTGGCTCTCATTGCACTAAATTCTCTTTAAGGTTTATGAACACTATTATCTGTATGGAGGTAATACAATGGAAGACTAATGTGAAATGCAGACAGCAAAGGGAAAATGTACATTTGGAAGTGTTTAAGTCACCACCAAATTTTCAAAGAATTTGGTTTTGAAATTGTTTATAACTTTTTAACTGAGGGTAGAATGTTGATGAAATATAAAATAGCATCACATGTTGCAGCGATCAATCAAGCTAGCTGATTTCAATAGATCAGAGGGATTTGATAGATTAGGCTCATCAGCAATGAGATGTGGATGAAAGTTAGCAAGCGATGAAAGTTAGCAAGTGATAAGTGATGGAAAAGGATGGAGTACAAAGTACATAGTATGCAGGAATTTTTTTTAAATGATATCAATATGATTTGGGAAATGTGTTCATTAAGTTCAGAAGCTGTCTGGTATCAAATATAAACAGAATGCTATAATCTATAGTCAGAAATGAGTGTTAGAAATCAAAAGGAGTGATTTTAAATGATTAAGAAGGAACTGCAGATGCTGGAAAATCGAAGGTATACAAAAATGTTGGAGAAACTCAGCGGGTGAGGCAGCATCTATGAAGTGAAGGAAATAGGCAAAGTTTCGGGTTGAAACCCTTCTTCAGACTGATGTGAGGTTTGGGGGGGGGGGGGGTAGGAGGAAGAAAGGGTGGAGCCAGAGGGCTGAGGGAGAGCTTAGAAGGGGAGGAGAAAGTAAGGACTACCTGAAATGAGGGAAGTCAATGTTCATACCGCTGGGATGCAAACTGCCCAAGCAAAATATGAGGTGCTGTTCCTCTAGTTTATGGTCGTCCTCACTCTGGCCATGGAGGAGGCCCAGGACAGAAAGGTTAGATTTGGAATGGGAGGGAGAGTTGAAGTGATGAGCCGCCGGGAGATCAGGTTAGTTATTGCGAACCGAGTGGAGGTGTTCGGCGAAGTGATCGCAAAGCCTACGCTTGGTCTCACCGATGTAGAGCATCTGACATCTAGAGCAGTGGATGCAGTAGATGAGGTTGGAGGAGGTGCAGGTGAACCTCTGCCGCACCTGGAAAGACCACTTGGGTCCTTGAATGGAGTCAAGGGGGGAGGTAAAGCGACAAGTGCAGCAATTCTTGCGGTTGCAAGGGAAAGTGTCCTGAGAGGTGGTGGTTTGGGTGGGAAGGGACAAAATGACCAGGGAGTTACGGAGGCGGCGGGGTCTGCGGATGCAGACAGGGGAGGAGATGGGAAGATGTGGCAAGTGGTGGGGTCACATTGGAGGTGGAGAAATTGACAGAGGATTATTTGTTGTATGTGACGGCTGGTAGGGTGGAAGGTCAGACCAAGGGGACTCTGCCCTTGTTACGAGTGGGGGGGATGGGGATTAAGAGCAGAGTTACGGGATATAGAAGAGACCCTGGTGAGAGCCTCATCTCTGGTAGAAGAGGGGAACCCCCGTTCCCTGAAGAATGAGGACATCTCCGATGCCCTGGTGTGGAACACCTCATCCTGGGTACAGATGCGGCGTAGACGGAGGGATTGGGAGTAGGGGATGGAGTCCTTACAGGAAGCAGGGTGGGAAGAAGTGTAATTATTATATACCTGGAATATTATATTAAATTTGGGTCTCCTTTTTACCAAATGGATATAGTGGTACTGCAAATCATTCAGAGGAATGATATATGGCTAATTCATGAAATCAAGAGGACAGAGATGTGACATCAGCTCATCCACTTCAAATTGTCAGCAAGACCAGGATGAGGAGTGGGGGACAACAAAGAACCATCAGTTTCTTTAAGTTGGACGGAAATCTTAAACTGGATGGGTTATTTTCTATTATCAGTCACAGAAACCGGTTGGAAGCATATTGGTTCAGTTGCATCACAATTTCTAATTAATTATATGCAATTTACTGATATAAATCTCTGCTGGGACCGTTTTATACCTTCTTAATGGCCGTCCCCATTTGATTTGATTTTGTACTATCCAAAGTGTTGAATGATATGCAGTTGACTAAATTAGTCCCATAAGCTTTATTAGATACTCTTACACTTAATATGTGCGTAAAAATGGCGTCAAATACCTGTACTAAGAGATAATAATTATTAAGTACACCATTTTGGAATGGTTCTTACAATATTTACTTTAATGTTTATTTCTTGCCTGCAGTTCATAAAACTGTCAATATTTTATTTTATCACAATCACAATATTATGAGAGTCACAGAGCTATGCAGCATGAAAATAGGCCCTTTAGACCAACATGTCCATGTTGACCAGGTTATCTAACCAAGCCAGACCAATTTGCCTAAGGCTGGCTGATACCTTTCCAAATCTTCCTTATTCATGTACCTCTCTCACCTTAAGGCGAGACACTAGTTTGAGACTACTATCCTGGGCGAAACACTATGGCTATTCATCTTATCTACAGTATGCCCCACATTAATTTTTAAACCTCTAAGATTATTATTCCTCAGCCTTGTACAATCCAAAGTAAAATAGGCTCAGACTATCCAGCCTCTCCTTTTAACTCAAACCCTACAAACTAATGTAACATTCTCGTCAATTTTTGTTTTTGCCCCCATTCCAGTTTAATGTTATCCTTCCTATAGTTGGGTAACCAAACTCTACACAGTCCCCAAATGCAGCCTTAGGGTTACAAAACCCATGTAGACAATGTCTACCGCTCTACCCTCATCCATCTTCTTGGTCAACACTTGAAAAAACGCAGTCAATTTTGTGAGACATCTTGCATGCACAAAGCCATGCCAAATATCCCTGATCAATCCCTGCCTTTTACAAATGCGTGCAGATCCTATCTCAGAGTCCCCTCCAATAACCTACCCAGCATTGATGTTCGATTCACTGGTCTGCAGCTCACTGGCTTCCCTTGCAGCCTCTCTTACATAGAGGTGTAACATTAGCCACTCTCCACTCTCCAGGCACCTCACTCCTGGCTATTGATAATAGAGATTATCCTGTCGTTGACCCTGCAATTTCGTCCCTGGTTTCCCAACATATCCCATGAGACATTTGATCAGTTCCCTGAGATTTATCAACCTTAATGTGAATTTAGACCTCCAGCATCTCCTATTCTGAATTGTCGACTCTCTTCGAGATAGTGCTATTAACTTACACAAATTCTATATCACCCATGTCTTTTTCCATAGTAAAAGCAGATGAGAAATATTATTTTAACACTCATCTCCTGTGGTTTCACGCACAGATGACCTCATTGATCTTTAAGGGCCCTTAATCTATCTCTAATTACCCTTTTCCATTTAATTTACTGCAGAATCACTACCACTATCTACCAAAGCAATCTCATGTCCCCCTTCTTTCAGAAGTTCCTGATTTTATATCACCCAAATTCCAAGGCACCTTTGAATATATAGAATTTTCACTGCAAAATCACATTTGCTGAATGGTTTAATTTATTGTTAAAAAGCAGATTGTTGACAATATTCAGTCTGAGTATGCACGCAGTATTTTCCCTTTGCATTCCTTATTTAACTTTTCCAGAGTGATTTAGTCATATAAACATTTGTAAAATCTAATTTCCAATATATGTGTAGAAAGGAACTGCAGATGCTGGATTAAACAGATGATAGACACAAGACGCTGGAGTAACTCAGCGGGACAGGCAGCATATCTGGAGAGAAGGAATGGGTGACGTTTCGGGTCGAGACCCTTCTTCAGACTGATGTCAGGGGAGCGAGATACATAGATAAGGAAATATAGGTTGTGAAAATAGTACAAAGGGAATGGTGATCAAGGAAAATGTGGAATAGATCATTGGTAGCTGGGAGAAGTTAACAACAAAGCAAACAGAGATAAAATAAAGTAGGAGACAATAAAACTGGTGGGAGAACTGGGAAGGGAGAGGGATAGAGAGAGAGGGAAGGTAAGGGTTACTTGGAGTTAGAGAAGCCAATGAACATACTGCTGGAGTGTAAGCTGCCCAAGTGAAATATGAGGTGCTGTTCCTCCAATTTGCGCAAGGCCTCACTCTGACATTGGTGGAGGCACAGGATGGAAAGGTCAGTGTGGGAGGGGGAGCTCCCCCTCCCTCCAGTTGTAACAGGGATAGGGCCCCCCAAATCCTCACCTTGCACCCCATCAGCCGTCGTATGCAGCGCATAGTCCTCCAATGTTTTTGCCACCTCCAATGGGATCCCACCACGAGCCACATCTTCCCATCTCCACCCCTTTCCACTTTCCACAGAATCCGTTCCCTCCACAACTCCCTGGTCAACTTGTCCCTTCCAACCAAACCACCCTCTCCCCAAGTACTTTCCCCTGCAACTACAGGTGATTCAACACCTGTCCCTATACCTCCCCCTCGACTCCGTCCAAGGACCCTGACAGTCTTTTCAGGTAAGGCAGAGGTTCATTTGCACCTCCTCCAACCTCATCTACTGTATCTGCTGTTCCAGGTGTGAACTATATTTCGGCGAGACCAAGCTCAGCAATCGTTACGCTGAACACCTCCGCTCAGTCCTCCTAAACCTACCCGATCTGGTTGCTAAACACTTTAACTCCCCCTCCCATTCCCACACTGACCTTCCTGTCCTGGGTCTCCTCCTTTCTCCTAGTGGGGCCCAGCGCAAATTGGAGGAACAGCACCTCATATTTCGCTTGAGCAGCTTACACCCCAGCGGTATGAACATTGACTTTGCTAACTTCAAGTAACCCTTGCTTTCCCCCTCTCTCTCTCTCTCTCCATTCCTCCCCTTCCCAGTTCTCTGACTAGTCTTACTGTCTCCGACTACATTTTATCTCTGTTTGCTTTGTTGTTACCTTCTCCCAACTAACAATGATCTACTCTACGTTTTCCTATATCTCCATTGCCTTTGTCCCATTTTCACCTTACTCTTCCTTATCTATGTAACTCCCTCTCCCCTGACATCAGCCTGAAGAAGGGTCTCGACCTGAAACATCACCCATTCCTTCTCTCCAGAGATGCTGCCTGTCCTTCACTGAGTTATTCCAGCATTTTGTCTATCTACACATTTTTTCTGATTGCTTTAATTCTTTCATATCCAATTTATACTTAATGCCAAAAGGTTTTTATTTTATTTGTAAGCCGACAGTCTTCCCTATTGCATTCCCATGAATAGTGCACAAACCCATTGTACCTTTATTTTTTTTATACCATTTATTCACTATAGTGGCATGGTTTAATGTTTAATGTGTCATTCATAACTTTCACTATGTCATGTTGTCACTTGCGGGCGGAGCACCAAGGCAAATTCCTTGTATGTGCATACTTGGCCAATAAACTTATTCATACATTCATTCATGGTATTTACTCACTGGAGGATCTGCTAGAGCAGGAATGTCAATGTGAATCCCACAGTGGTAACTTGCAAATTCAAACTCAAATTATTAAATTAAATATGGATTTCAACATAAATTTGGTCTCAGGAACTTTGACAATGAAACTACCAGGTTGTCTCCGCCCCTCTCCTCCACACCACCACCATCTGGTTCACGAAAGTCCACCATGGAAGGAAATCTTTCAATTTAACTGGTCTACAGAAGAGAATCTGGATATGAAGAGAGTCTGGACAGGCTGGGTTAATTTTTCTTGGAGCAGGGGTGGCTGAAAGGGATCCTGATTGATGTATTCAAACTAATGATAGGTGTAAACAAGGAAGAGAATAAGAAATGTTTCTTCACAGCAGATTCTAAAATTAGAGGTAATTGGTTTAATGTGAGTTGTAGAGGATTTAAAAGGCACTTTGTTTTCACCCATTTAGTGGTTGGAATCTAGAAAATCTCACTTGAGTGGGTGGACAAAAATGCTGGTGAAACTTAGCAGGTGTGGCAGCATCTATGGAGCAAATGAAAAGGTGACGTTTCGGGTCGAGACCCTTCTTCAGACTGGTATCATCAGACTCCTTTTTTAATACTAAAGATGTATCTAATTGAGCACGAATCGCAGAGACATAGAAAATTATAAGTTAAATGCTAAGAAAAAGGGATTTGTATTTATTGGTACTTGATCATCAGCATGGACATGATGGGTTGAAATGCCTGGCATTGTTGTATTATTGTATGATTCCAAAAGTTATTGATTCCTAAACTATGATTTTTTTATTTGTGTGTGAATGATTATGTATGTGTGATATGAATTATTTTAAAATGGGTGCCAATTCATATTGCATGTCCAGGCTTCTAAATACATTTTATTGGCATGTAACCCTTGATCCTGACTTCTGTTAAGTCTTGTGGAAGAGTTCAAATGCACTAAAGTAGCAATGTTACAAAATTTTGAGATTTTAAAAATCAAGTCTGCAATTTATCCCATCAGATAAAGCATAAAAAGAAGTTTAATTTGACACCTAATTCACTTTCATATCTTCAGTATTAACAAAGTTATGGCCATTTTCATACTCGGAAATTAGCAATTGCTTTTCCATTGACTTAACACAAAAGCTGTGATCAAGGACAGTCAAAAGCCCATAACTTTCTTAAAAATTAAGAGAACTGAATGAAATTTTCAGTTATTATAGATTGAAGCATTCTGAAACAAATATGAAACAATCTTACTTGGATGACCTGAAATTAAAGCATATAATTAGTTAGTTACCCAATTGTAGCTAATTACAAAATTCAATTACTAAATCTAAACATCTATCCATTTCTTAAGAAAAGGTTAACATTTTTAAAAAGCCTAAGTGTCCAAATAACATTCACACAAGAATTCACAATATAACATTATTTTTAAATCTCATTGTCATGAATTTATTGGCCAAATGGACGGAATTTAGTGTTTAATTCCTGTAAATTAATGGCCATTTAAATCATCTTGCGACTGGGATTTTGTGGAACGCGCTGGTTTGGAACGTTGCGGTTGCAGTGAATTTAAACCCCATATCGGCAGGAAAAATACTGCCGGTTCATATATTTACATAATCACATTTTCGCAACGTGAAATTTTGATTAAAAGCATCCTAAGAAGCAAGTTTATATGAAATAAATAAATGGCATACCTTGCCTTGTCTCCTACGTGAGATCCGTCCCGTTGTCGGCGTTGACGGCATTTGAAGATGATTTTAATTTTACTCCAACAATTAAATTATCCAGCGCTAATTCTAATAAACTTAATAAAACGGGACTCAAAGCGATTTTTCTTTAGCAACTAAACAGCCTGACAGAGATCGATTTGAATAGGCTGCAGAAAAATCGCATTTTAAACCCGGCCCCCTCTCAAAGGCGCCAAAGTCGCGCACACGGGCAGTGGCAGAACTGCAGCGCCGCTGAAGATAAGTTTTGTAACATACCTAACTAAAGCAACGTTGGTCATGACCCTCACTGAATCTGAAGATACTGTTATTCGAACAGCGGCCTCCCGTGTGGCAACGGGGAGGAAGTGGACTACACCTGAAGCCATTCAGTGCTAAGTCTGCTTTTCATTTCAAGGATGTGGTTGGTCAAGCCCAACACAGGAGAGCCGGGCTCGGGGTCGTCCCATAAACTCCTCAATGGCACAAGGCAACATCAGTGCAGAAGAGACGGCACGTGGTGGAGGAGGTGAGAAGACAGGAGGAGGCAGAACGACACGCCAAGGCCATCTCAATGGCCAAGCAGGGCCAATGGACTAACTGGGAGAGCCTGGAAAAGAGAAAACTCAGCTGGCGTGACATCTGGCAAATGGAGGGATCTCGGCTAAGTTTTGTCATCAGAGCCGTTTATGACATTATATCCTCACCCCAGAACCTGAAGTTCGGAGAAGACCCCGCTTGCTCCCTGTGCCAAGCACCTGCATCACACAGGCACATTTTAACAGGTTGCACTAGGAGCCTCGCCCAAGGGCATTACACTTGTCCTATTAGACATTACTACTAGTCCTATTAGCTCTACTATATAATCATATAACCATATAACAATTACAGCACGGAAACAGACCATCTCGGCCCTTCTAGTCCGTGCCGAACACTTATTCTCCCCTAGTCCCACCTACCTGCACTCAGTCCATAACCCTCCATTCCTTTCCTGTCCATATAACTATCCAATTTATTTTTAAATGATAAAATCGAACCTGCCTCCACCACCTCCACTGGAAGCTCATTCCACACAGCTACCAGTTCCCCCTCATGTTACCCCTAAACTTCTGTCCCTTAATTCTCAAGTCATGTCCTCTTGTTTGAAACTTCCCTACTCTCAGTGGGGAAAAGCTTATCCACGTCAACTCTGTCTATCCCTCTCATCATTTTAAAGACCTCCCCCTTAACCTTCTGCGCTCCAAAGAATAAAGACCTAACTTGTTCAACCTTTCTCTATAACTTAGTTGCTGAAACCCAGGCAACATTCTAGTAAATCTCCTCTGTACTCTCTCTATTTTGTTGACATCCTTCCTATAATTAGGCGACCAAAATTGTACACCATACTCCAGAATTGGCCTCACCAATGCCTTGTACAATTTTAACATTTCATCCCTACTTCTATACTCAATGCTCTGATTTATAAAGGCCAGCACACCAAAAGCTTTCTTTACCACCCTATCTACATGAGATTCCACTTTCAGGGAACTGTGCACAGTTATTCCTAGATACCTCTGTTCAACTGCATTCCTCAATTTGCTACCATTTACCATGTACGTCCTATTTTGATTTGTCCTGCCAAAATGTAGCACCTCACACTTATCAGCATTAAACTCCATCTGCCATCTTTCAGCCCACTCTTCCAAATGGCCTAAATCTCTCTGTAGACTTTGAAAATCTACTTCATTGTCCACAACACCACCTATCTTAGTATCATCTGCATACTTACTAATCCAATTTACCACACCATCATCCAGATCATTGATGTACATGACAAACAACAGTGGACCCAACACAGATCCCTGTGGCACCCCACTAGTCACCGGCCTCCAACCTGACAAACAGCCATCCACCATTACTCTCTGGCATCTCCCATTCAGCCACTGTTGAATCCATCTTGCTACTCCACCATTAATACCCAACAATTGAACCTTCTTAACCAACCTTCCATGAGGAACTTGTCAAAGGCCTTACTGAAGTCCATATAGACAACATCCACTGCTTTACCCTCATCAATTTCCCGAGTAACCTCTTCAAAAAATTCAAGAAGATTAGTCAAACATGACCTTCCAGGCACAAATCCATGTTGACTGTTCCTAATCAGACCCTGTTTATCCAGATGCTTATACATATTATCTCTAAGTATCCTTTCCATTAATTTAAGGTCTGTAATTGCTAGGTTTACTCTTCGAACCCTTTTTAAACAATGGAACAACATGCGCAGTACGCCAATCCTCGGGGACTATTCCCGTATCTAATGACATTTGAAATATTTCTGTCCTAGCCCCTGCTATTTCTACATTAACTTCCCTCAATGTCCTATGGAATATCCTGTCAGGCCTGGAGACTTATCCACTTTTATATTTTTCAAAAGTGTCAGTACTTCCTCTTCTTTGAATCTCCTAGTTTCCATAGCTACTCTAGTTGTTTCCCTTACCTCACATAATTCAATATCCTTCTCCTTGGTGAATACCGAAGAAAAGAAATTGTTCAATATCTCCCCCATCTCTTTTGGCTCTGCAGATAGCTGTCCACTCTGACGCTCTAATGGACCAATTTCATCCCTCGTTATCCTTTTGCTATCAGAAACCCTTTGGATTTACTTTCACCTTACTTGCCAAAGCAACCTCATATCTTCTTTTAGCTTTTCTAATTTCTTTCTTAAGATTCTTTTTACATTCTTTATACTCCTCAAACACCTCATTTACTCCATGCTGCCTATAATTATTGTAGATCTTTCTCTTTTTCCGAACCAAATGTCCAATTTCCCTTGAAAACCATGGCTCTTTCCAATTTTTACTATTTCCTTTCAACCTACTGATTCCATAATGTTATTGATATCTAAACTCTGTATAATTTTTTATTCATGTGTGAATGATTATATACGCATGATATGCATGATTTAAAAATGGGTGCCAATTCATATTACATATCCAAGCTTCTATACCCATTTTATTTGCATGCAACCCTTGATCATGACTTCTGTTAAGATAGATTTGTACAAGTAAATTTAGCCATTGTCTCACGTCTTAGTTCTCGGATATTATCGCTTATCACTATTTTCAGCTTATAGGTGTTTCATAGGATTCTACATAGATGTGTTTCACCATATGGTGACAAACAATCAAAACATTAAACTAAGCACGATGGTAAAAAGTTGATTTGCCTTATATACACTTATTATATGTACAAACTATAAAACACCAAAATGAGATAATTAATGGAATAATTTGCAAGTGTTAGAGCATAAATTTCTCAAATGCTCTCGATAAGATGATTTTCTCTGTTGTTAAAAAGTCATAAATCTGCTCTGCATGGCATGCTTACCATTTTAATCATTAGTGCACAGATCAGAACTTTTTTTCCATAAGGTCCATAAATTTACATGTCACAATATAGATTTAATTCCTGTTTCATGTCTTATCTATTTCTTTTCCAGAATGGCTGCTTCTGAATTAAATATTTAGAATAATCAAAATCACCTTTTTTCTTCTTTACTGGCTTACGTGCAAGCAATTTGGCCTTGTATTTTTGTGCTTCGGTGATGACAAAGCCTTTAAAAATAGCATAATGTGATATATTAGCACAGTTTACAACAATCAGAGCTATATTGTAATTCATTTCATTTTTCAATAATTGCAAAGAAATCACATTGAAACCGTATACGCGAAGCATTCTAATATGTGATATTTAAACTATTTTAGAAAGTGAGGGATAAAGAATGTTTATTTGATAAAAATATCCTGGGAAATGTACTGTGCTTGGCTTATTTACTAACAGGGAACATCAAACATTTTGTATGCTTTTAGTAGTATTCAGTTAAATTACAGGTTAAAATTGATCATGTTTTGACAACACATGTGATCCACAAAGTAAATTTGGACTGTTCCAAATCGAGAATGTGTGTAACTTAGATATGCAAACTGTGCAGATCACACAAGGATGACAATAATTCTCAATTGACCTCTCCTGTGAAATTCATGTTTAATGTGATGGACACATAATGCAGCCCACAAAATATGATCTGAGGGGATAATCTAACATGCTTTAAGGCAGAAATCCATCACAGTAAAGACACAGAATGAACTCAAGATGGGGAACATCAATGACCAACACTATGACTATCTTCATTGCACCATTTTAAACTGAGATGCTAAAGTGCTGAATGACACTGCTAAGACACTGTGCCTGCAGCAGGTGAGAATGAACCCGTATGAGAAATAAATGTGAAAAAAATACCAATTATGTCATTCACTTTTATTCACCAAAAGCAGGAAAAATCCAGTATGTTAATTGCCCCCTCATCTCAGCCATTCATTGGCCAAGTGATGAGCATTCACAGTGTTAACAAGTGGCACGTACTCACCTGCCCACCATACCCAGTCTGGGTCACAGTTGGAGCAATGACCTGAGCTTCAGGGTGCAGGTGAGAGTAATAGCCATTGACATCAGGATAGCGTTTGAATGAGGAGTCCTGGTAAAATTTAAATCAGTGGGCATCAAGGGGGAAAGATGTCAATCTGGACTTGTACCTCCTCAAAGAAAGATGTTTATGACAAGGGGTCACAGTTTAAGGATAAGGGGGAAATCTTTGAGGACCGAGATGAGAAAAACATTTTTCACACAGAGTGGTGAATCTCTAGAATTCTCTGCCACAGAAGGTAGTTGAGGCCAGTTCATTGGCTATATTTAAGAGGGAGCTAGATGTGGCCCTTGTGGCTAAAGGGATCAGGGGGTATGGAGAGAAGGCAGGTACAGGATACTGAGTTGGATGATCAGCCATGATCATATTGAACGGCGGTGCAGGCTCGAAGGGCCGAATGGCCTACTCCTGCACCTATTTTCTATGTTTCTATGTTTCTATGACTGTTGGATGTCAAACATCCCAGACTCGATCCCAGACTGCCAGAGCTTCTCAGCATAGTTTCCAAGGCCAAATATGTTCAGCTGTTTCATCAATGGTATTGCTTCCACCATAAGTTCAGACGTGGGGATGTTCGCTAATGAGTACATAATGTCACAGTCCACGTGCAACTGGTGAACGAGTGCATATCTGCACATGATAAGACTAGATGAGTGGGAACATCCACACTACACAAATTTCATGCATTTGCAATCTCCAACAAGGGAATGTTTAACTACCTTCTCGTGATATTTAATGGCATTACTATCCCCCTCCCCGCCCATTACTACTGCCACCAGCTTCGTTGATCAACACCTTTGACAAAAAAACTCAACTGGACCAGTCTTCTAACATGTTATGAGTGTAAGAGTACAACAACAGAGGTTAGGTGAGTGACTCGCCCTCTGACAACACAAAGTATTTTCACCATCCATAACATATAAATTAGGAATGTGGTCAACCACTCTCCACTTGCCTGAATGTATGGAATTCTAAAACCACCATTCATGTCAAAGCAGCTAGCTTGAAATTCCCCACCATTAGTGCTTAAATCCACACAACCCACAAAGGAAGACAAACCCAAATCCTAACATTGCCATCTCCCTATTACTAAGCATCTAAGTGTCTCAAGTCAAGAGTGTTTAATTGTCATTTGTTCTTGCAATGGAGCAATGAAATTCCTACTTATTGCAGCTTAACAAGCCAGTCAGCACAATAACACAGAATATATAACAATCAAAAATACTATAAATTAATCACCGTAATACTAGGGTAACTATAATAGTGCAAAACCAAAGTCTGAGATGCATTACAGTCTATAGAAGATTCTGGTGCTGAGGTTAGTGTTGTGTGGTTTCCTGGAGCCTGATCGAACCTCAAAAGATGTCTTGAATCTTGTTGTCACTATGTTCAGGATCTTGTACCTTCTACCCAATGGTAGTAGTGAAATGGGAGCTTGGCCAGACTTCCACGCTTCTTCGATGACATTTGCTGCATTTTTGAGGTGCACCTCCAACAGTGTAGATCCCTTCAATCGTAGGGAGGTCAGTATCTCTGATGGGCCCCAGCAGTGTCTCTCTGTAGTCTCATTGGTTCCTGGGAGTTTGCATTGTCGTACCGGGCCGTGATGCAACCTGTCAATATGCTCTCTACTGTGTACCTGTAGAGGTTTGATAAAGTATGTGTTGAAACACCAAATATCCTCAATCTTCTAAGGAATTGAAGAGCTTTCTTTGTATTTGCATCCATGTGCTGGGCCCAGAACAGATCTTCAGAGATATGCATGTTGTCTTCTCAACAAATCCCGAAAACCAAGACTATTACTATACAGCTGCCAAAGAACAAAATGATTAGCAAATCATCCTTGTGCATTCCTGTAATGCCTGCCTTGCATGTATCTTTTCCTATTGTTCTTCCGCTATACAGTGCTCCTTTATTGGTTTCAGTAGATGTATTGGCCCTATCTCATCTAAATAGCGGTTGCAAGCAGCCAGCTCCTGGGCAATCTGACTAGCATACTCTCCCATACTTTGCAAGGCATGAAGTGGAATGTCACACTTGTTTCTTTGCTGTCCTAATTATGGTTGGTGTGCAGTGCTGTTATAATTGACCATGGTTGGTTTCATCTGCAACTTCCCCTTTAAGAGAGCTGTTTTACTCCTGAAATTACTCACATTTAACATCCATAAATAGATGATGCGACTGGCCAATTTAAGATGCATCTCTGGTAGGCAGAGTGCACACACATCTGCAGCAACAGCAGAGGGACAGACTGGGGCTTTAGAACCTTCTTAGCAGTGAATGAATTGCTCAGCCATTGTTTTATTTTTCTCTTGAGTACCAATTTGGATAAATGGGCAACTGGTTATTTGCTTAAGTATATTCTCTGAAGAGAGACTGACTAGATTGAAGAATCATAAAAAGTGAAGGCCAGCTGCCGGATTAGCAATGCATCTATTGTAATTATACATAACCATTGCATATTTCATTACAATCACAAATGTTTTGTCTGTAACTAAATCATTACATGGAACATAGAACAGTACAGTAGGCCCTTCACCCCATAAAGATTCTGTGCCGAGCACATTGCCATGTTAAACTAATCTCCTTTGCCTGCACTTGAGCAATATCCATCCATTTCCTGCATACCCACGTGCCTATCTAAAAGCCCTTTTAAATTTCACTAATGAATATGCCTCTACCTCCACAACTGGCAGCATGTTCAGGTGCCCACCACTCAGATTCAGATTCAGATTCAACTTTAATTGTCATTGTCAGTGTACAGTACAGAGAAAACGAAATGCAGACAACGAAACACTCACTGTGTCAACAAAATTTAACCCGCACATGAACTGGTCCATATTTTCCAGGAACAGATCTTGGAAATTTGTTGAATGTTGGATAGTGTTGTGCAATGGGCAGGGTCAGAGAATGCTTGATTTGTAGAGAAATACAGGGAGCATCAAATGCAAGGAACTTTTCTCATCTCTCAAAAGCCTTTCTCTCCATCAATCAGAAAAGAAGTAAGCCAAAGAATGCGCTGAAGATTATTTCCAGACAGCATATTAAAAAAAAAGTATTATAATGTGTGACAGGACAATTCCTGATACTCAACTGATTCCCCTAAGAGTTAGCAAACTATTTAATCAAATTATGGCCTAATTACATCACTACTTCAACTTTTATTCTTAGTTAGTAGTTTGTTATAACGTAAGGTATGTTCAAGTCTTTTTGCAGTGATAGGGCCAGTTAAATCATTCTCATTTATTTAAATATACATAAGGTATAATTACTTTACTATTTGGCAACATTATTCTTAGTATTGGCCTATTCGCACAATAATTGAACTATATCTTTCTTTCTGAGGGTTGATAAAAATACATCTATTGAAGCTCCTGAACACATCATCAGTGATGTAACCTGGGATCATTGGGTATTTCAGGTCTTTCAACATCAGATACCCTCACCCAGACGAACCTGCCATGGTTGATCAGACTACGACTTGTGTTCAGGTGGCATTCGCTCCTCCCCATGTACCTCCTCTCCTGATCCAGGGACATCTCGAGGCCTTCTCCGCTGCTTCTGTGGTGTTCTTGATGGTTTTTCTCCTCTCCATTCTGTTGATGCCCAGTGCACTCAAGGCTTTGTAGAGCGATTGCCCTGCAAAACTTCTGCAGCCAACCTTGATGGGCATACACCTTGCCTTCCAGCCCTGCTTGCGACAGTCTATGACCAGCTCATCGTACTTGGTCATCTTCGTCTCGTGGGCCTCCTCTGGACGGTCCTCCCACGGCACTGTCAGTCCCAACAAGACGATGTTTTTGGTTGCCTCTGAGACCAGGAGGATGTCTGGCCTCAGGGTGGTCGTGGCAATGTGCTGTGGGAACTTCAGCTGTTTCACCAGGTCTACAGAAAGCTGCCAGTCCTGCGCAGTCGCCAGGATTCCTGACTGATTCCTGGCTGCTGTGGTTCTTGGCAGCTGCACTCCGGCCTTCACGGAGGTGATCATTTGGGTGGTGGGGCGTGCTCGTTTGCAGCTGCTGATTCCCATGCTGATGGCTTCTGCAATGGGTTTAAGAACCTGGTTGTGATGCCAGGTGTACCGGCCCTGCCCAAGAGCCTTTGGCCAGCAGCTCAGGATGTGTTCCAATGTCCCCTTGCCTGAGCATTGCGGACAATCCTGAGATTCTGCTTTGCCCCAGATGAAGAGGTTCGATGGGTTGGGCAGGACATCATACCACTGCCTGGACCAGGAACTTGATGCGCTGTGGTTCAGCCTGCCAGAGCTCAGTCCATGTGACTTTTCGATCCATGGCCTTCTCCCACCTTGTCCAGCCCCCCTGCTGCCTCAAGCCAACTGCTCTGGTAGACCTTTCCTGCCCTCATGTCTACCCTGGTAGACCACTGCTGCCCTCACTTCCTCCTGGACCAGCCTGCACCTCTCCTTCACCTTGGCCTTGTCAAACTGGGGAGTTGGGAAGATTCCCAGGCCTGCTCTTCCCCGGGTCACTGCTCCCACCAGGACTCTGTGGCGTATCCGAGATTCCGCTTGCAGCACGGCTTCGCCGGCTCTCCATTTCCTCCCAGTTTTCACCTCCATCCCTGCCTGAGCCACCTTGGGGTCGCTGGAGTCCATGTACAGCATCACCTCTCTGGCCCCCGTCACCTTAAACTCCTCCTCCAGGGACATCAGGGGTAGCTGGAGCATGGTGTTATTTCCGTAAAGGGCGATGCTGCAAAGGCTCCTGGGCAGTCCCAGCCACCTCCTGAGGACTTTTCTCTCCAATCTCTTTACGATGGATATTGGGACTTCGTGGACAAGCAGTGGCCAGAGTATCCTTGGCAGGTAAATCCATGCTGGTAAATCCATGCCTTGAACTTGCCGGGAAGCCCCGACCGGTCCACTGCTCTCAACCAGCTCTCCAGCTCCTGACAGGTTGCCTGGACAGATGCTGTATCCTTCAAGCTGCTGTTTAACACCTTGCCAAGACTCTTCGCTGGCCTTTTGGAGACAATTGGGATTGGTGTCGCTTTGATGCTGAAGCGGAACCTGTCCATGACTTTGCCCTTCTTCAGCGCCAGTGACCTTGATTTTCCTGGCTTAAACCTCATCCTTGCCCATCCAATCAGTTTCTCCAACCCCTGCAGGATCCACCTGCCTCCTGGCACTGACTCAGTGGTGACAGTCAGGTCGTCCATGACAGCTTTGATTGATGGTTGGCGCATTCCTGACTTGGTCCGAGGGCCCCGGCACTGGCTCAGCAGACTTGTCGATCATGTTCATCGCCAAGGCAAAAAGGATCACAGAGATGGTACAGCCTGTGATGATCCCAACCTCCAGTCTGTGCCACTCTGATGTTACTCACCCTGCTGAGACTCACATGCTGAACTGGTTGTAATAGTCCAGGATAAGATCTGCCACTTGGCCCGGCACATGATGCATGGCCATGACTGTCTGGATCAGCTTGTGTGGGATGGAGCTGTAGGCATTGACCTGGTCAAGCCAGAGCACTGTCAGGTCTCCCTTGTTCTCCCTGGCTTCTCTGATGAGCTGGGTCACCACTCCTGTGTGCTCTAGACACCCCGACACTCCAGATAAACTTCCTTTTAGCACCGAGCTGTCGATGTAGCCATTGCTGGAGAGGAAGTTGGTCAGTTGCCTCGCCACTATGCTGAAGAAGATCTTGCCTTCAACGCTTAACAAGAAGATGATCCTGAACTGATCGATCTTCTTGGAATCTTCTTCCTTTGCGATCCAGACTCCTTCAGCGAATTGACACTGCTGTGCCACTTTCCCTTTCCTCCAGATAACTTTCAGGATCTTCCACAGCCATTTCAGTAACAAGGGGCAGTTCTTGTAGTCCCTGTATGGAACTCCGCTCAGGCCAGGGGCTGAGCCAGATCTTGCTCTCTTCACAACGTCCTGGACCTCTTTCAGGAGTAGCTCTCTACTATCAAATTCCTGGATGGGTGGAGGTGATTTTATCAGGATGTTGCACTGGCCCAGCTCCTGCTGCCTGACGGGATCACTGTAGGTTGTCTGGATGTGCCGGTCAATCTCCTCCTTGGAGCAAGCCAAACTCCCACTGCGCTTCTACCCTAGCAGTTGTTTGGTGAAGTCGAAAGTGTTGGCTATTAAGGATGCTCGCTTCATGGCTCTTTCCTTCCGCCGCTTTCGGTGTCACTCAGCTTTACGGAGGATCAGCAGCTTCTTCCTCATAATGCTTCGGAGTTCAGCCAAGGGGGGACGTTGCTTTTCGCTGGCCTCTTTATACTGAGTTTTGAGGGACCAACTCCTGCCGGATCTTGTGGATCTTTGTTGCTCTTTGGTTCATGGTGAAAGGTGTTCTGGCCGGCTTCTTCTCCACTGCTCCAAACCTTTCCACAGCTAGGCTGATGATGATTGTCGTCATCGTCCGCAGCCTTCGGTCCACGTCTCCCTTCGCAGTTGCTTCTAGCACCTTGTCGACGTCCTCGTCGAACTGATGCCAGACTGCCATCTTGCAGGCCTGTGGCTATTTGACTCGAACCTTCTCCGGAGGTCTGTTCTGAGGGACTAGTTGCGCCACTTGGAGGCTTCGGGGTGCTTCCTGGCCTGGCTCCTCCTGCGTCTCACCAGATAAAATGCCTGTGCGATGTGACACTCCCTCTCCCTCCAAACACTTCATCCTGCTGCAGAACGGTTAATGTGCCATTTATCTTCATTGAGGGAACTGTTAAGAGCAATTTTGTTCCAATCTTTGTATTGCAATAAACATTTTTCTTCAATAATTTGCAAGACCACCAGGGGCGCCGGGGCGATGGCTGTCCTGCCGGCAGTCTGTTCGTCTTTTCACTCTTTTTGTTATTTTTTAGTTTGTTAAAAGTTTTGTTTTCATGTTCTTTGATTTGTTTTATGTTGGAGGGAGGGGATTGGGGGAAACTTTTTTGCAGGTTCTTACCTTCCCGGAGATGTGATTGATTTTCAGATCACATTCTCCGGGCTGTGCGGCCTACCATCGATGGAGCTGGAAGCCTCCTCGGACTGTCGTGAGCCCCACCGCGGGGCGTGAACTTAACATCGGAGCTGATCCCTTGCCTGCGATGGCGACCACAGTGGAATCAACATCAAGGGCTCGCAGTCTCGGGTGAGTCTGAGTCGGGAGCTCCAACGTAGCGGAAGTTTCACCAGCACCGACGCGAGGTTTGATTGTCCAGCGTGGGGGAGCTGACACCCCCCCGATGCAGGAGCAGATCGCCTCGACGCAGAGGGCTTGAACGCCGCCGGCTACTGGAGTTAAGATCATCCCGTCAACGGGGGCTCGAGGTCCACGACCAAGGAAGAACTAAGGGAAGGACTTGAACTTTACTTCGCCTTCCATCACAGTGAGGAATGTGTAGGAGTCACTGTGGTGGATGTTCATGTTAAAATGTGTTTTTGAGTGATCTGTTACTTTTAATTGTATGACTGACCTGGCCAATGAAATTCCTCGTGTGTTGCAAAACATACTTGGCGAATAAAGTGTGATTCTGATTCTGATATTATATGTTTTACATTATAAAAAGTTAACAGTTTTTGATGTTTCAAAGACACCATTTGTTTATATTTTTAAACAGGATTTACAATGGATGAGCATGCCTTCACATTGAAGCTGATGCAACTAATGCATCTTCATTTAGGTTCTCATCAATTTACAATGATTTATATACATAGAAGAACATAGAACAGTTCAGAACAGGAACAGCTCTACATCCCATAGAGTCTGTGCCAAATATGATACTAAGTCAAGTTCCAAGCACTGAACATGAATCAAGAATGATTTGTTTCTATTAATACAATTACTATATCCATAACCTCTATATCGTATGGTCATTCATTGACATTATAAAATATTCATCTTCCATAGTTGACGTGAATAGTGGCAAGCCACTGTAATACACTGTGGTGCATCCAGATCAGTGGCAAATCACAAAGTGCTGGAGTAACTCACAAAATACCCTTTGCATATGTCTATGATTCTGCATATGTGTGTTAGAAAGAAGAAACGCAACCTATGTCCAAAGGTGGACTCCATCGGCCAAATTACCCAGTTAATTTGATATTTCTATGGACAAAGATGTCCTGCGAAGAAGTAGAAAAAGGGGTTGAAGTGCAAATAATTTTGTCCTCCAATTTGAATGTCATGAGTGGAAGCTTTGAAATTCCTTAAGGTACTGCAAATTGAAGACACACAGCAATATATATGCCTTCATTTCAGAAGCCAGAGTTAGCGTCAATAAATGGCTGTGCATAATATGGCATTGCATGTGACAATGCCTGTGTGAAAGACTTGCAATTATGTGTTTCACATAAAAAGCATATCTTATTGGAGCATGGAAATGCTCAATGACCATTGAAAGTGCTGTAAAGTTGAAAAGTAAGCAGGTAATTGATCAAATATGTGACACTGTCGTGTAAACACATCAAGCTTCTTGTTCTATGAGCAAGTACAATCCTGCAATGTCTGCCACATTCTGTCAGGTCTAATTTCACCTGCGTCCTCTGGGAAGAGTCCCAAAAGGGAATACATCGTATATTGTATCCATGCAGTGCTGCTTCTATAATGCACTTGGAAGAAAAGGTTTAGATGTTGTGTTGACCCCACATTTTGGACCACTGTCTTCCAGTTTTCTCATTTTGCAAACGATTTGGTTGACAACTGAAACCTCTTGAAATCTGTTAAGTTTTAGGTATAAACTAATTGCCCTCATATATAGACTTTTCTAAGACAGGAATATTCTATCTATGCTGATCACAATTTTGTAATACTTTCTGTTCAAAGCCCAACATTCCTACTGCCTGCATAACTAATACTAACCACAACAGTGGTCGGCCATTGGTGGTTCAAGTGGATGCAGTGATCCCACAGTTGACAATTGACAAGGGAGCCTGTCCCATCATGGAACAATATGTTGGAATCGATGAGAAATGCTCCTGCTGTGTTCTCGCTATGTTACATTAATATACCTGTATGGCTGAGTTGTAGCAGCTTAGTGCAATGGCATAGCAAATGTCATTGACTGATCAAAGCAATTGGTGTTTTTGTCACTCAGTGGAGGGTAGAGCTTCACAAGTTATAGGAGTAGAATTAGGCCTGTGTGAAAGACTTGTGTCTACCCCACCATTCAATCATGACTGATCTCTCCCTTCTAATCCCATTTCCCTGTCTTGTCTTGACCCTTAACCCTTGACACCCATTCTAATCAAGAATTTGTCTATTTCCACCTTAAAAATATCCACTGACTTGGCCTCCACAGTCCTCTGTGTCATGAGTTCCACAGATTAACTACCTTCTGACTAAAGAAGTTCCTCCTCACCTCCTTTCTAAAATAGTGCCCTTTAACTCTGATGTTACGACCTCTGATCCTTGACTCTCCCACCAATGGAAACATTCTTTTTCACATCCACTCTATCTATGCCTTTCATTATTCTGTTAGTTTCAATGAGGTCCCCCCTCAACCTTCTAAACTCTCGCGAGTAAAACACAGCTGTCAAATGCTCATCATATGCTAACCCACTCATTCCTGGAATCATTCTTGTAAACCTCCTCTGGACCCTCTCCAGAGCCAACACCATCCTTCCTCAGATATAGGGCACAAAGTTGCTCACAGTAATCCAAAAGCGGCCTGACCAGCGCTCGCCTTATAGAGCCTCAGCATTACATCTCTGTTTTTGTATTCCAGTCCTCTTGAAATAAATGCTTGCATTGAATTTGCCTTCTTTACTACCGATTCGACTTGCAAATTAACTTTTTGGGAGTCCTGCACCAGCACTCCCGTCCCTTTGCACCTCTAATTTTTTGATTCTCTCTCTTCAAAAATAATCTATGCCTTTATTCTTATTACCAAAATGCATGACTCTGCATTTTGCTATACTGAATTTTATCTACTGCTTCTCTGCCCACTCTCCGAACCTATCCAAGTACTTCCACAGAGTCCTTGATTCCTCTACACTTCCTGCCCCTTCACTTATCTTAGCATCATCTGCAAACTTGGCCACAAAGCCTTCAGTCCCCTTATACATATCATTAATATACAATGTGAGGAGAAGCGACCCCAGCACCGACCCTTGCGGAACTCCACTCGTCACTGGCAACCTGAAAAAGTGTCTTTCATTGCATGTAGAAGCAGGCAATGGTGCCTCCTCATTCCAAATCTCAAATTTCCCCATATATTGAGCACATTAAATGATAAATCAAAGATATCCTGTATAAAATACTTGTTGGTAGCAATCCACCATATAGGTATTTTGAAATATATAAGCAATATATATATATATATATATATATATATATATAATAATATAAGCATTATCTTTACCTGTGTCTTCGTCATTTTTTATCATTTTTCTTTCATCCTCAAAGGCATGAACCCACAGCAGTTTGTCTGATGCTTTCTTTGCGCAAAATAGGTGTACTTCATCATCTACAAGCTTGTTTTGAAGTTTGAAAGCGTGCTTGACCTTGACGTTGAATTCCCAGTCCTTGCCATCTTTTACGTCTACCATTAGCATGGTGTCCATGTCTATTCTGCACTTATAGTATAAGATGTCACGGCGTAGTAGATCCTGTAAAAAAAGGATCTCATATCATAATTAAGAATATTGTTTTTTAACATCTGGTGGTCATCATCTGAGCTCTTCAAAGTTCTATAGAATCTTGCGGAAAGATCATTCAGCACATCATACCTTTGCTAGAGCCACCAGTGCTTCCATTTTTCCACAATTTAGCTTTTAAAAATGTAATTAAGCTAGAAAGCGTGCGGAGATGATTTACGAGGATGTTGCCAGAACTCAAGGGCCTGAGCTGTAGTGCAAGCTGAGAGGTTAAAGGGTGATCTTATAGAGGTGCATAAAATGATAAGGTGAATTGATAGGGTGAATGCACAGCATCTTTTACCCCAGGGTAGAGGAATCAAGAGCCCGAGGACGTAGATTTCAGGTGAGAGGGGGAACGATTTAATGTTCATATGTGATAGGAGCAGAAGTAGGCCATTTGGCCCATCAAGCTACACCACCATTCAATCATGGCTGATCTATCTCTCCCTTGCAACCACATTCTCCTGCTTTCTCCCCATAACCCGTAACACCCATACTAATCAAGAATCTATATATCTCTGCCTTAAACATATCCATTGACTTGGCCTCCAGAGCTTTCTGTGGCAGTGAATTCCACAGATTCACCACCCTCTGACTAAATAAATTCCTCCTCATCTCCTCCTAAGTTGTTTGCCACTCTCTGCCACAGAACTCTCTGCCACAGAAGGTAGTTGAGGCCAGTTCATTGGCTATATTTAAGAGGGAGTTAGATGTGGCCCTTGTGGCTAAAGGGATCAGGGGGTATGGAGAGAAGGCAGGTACAGGATACTGAGTTGGATGATCAGCCATGATCATATTGAATGGTGGTGCAGGCTCGAAGGGCCGAATGGCCTACTCCTGCGCCTATTTTCTATGTTTCTACGTTTCTAAGGAAACGTCCTTTTATTTTGAGGCATGACCTCTGGTCCTAGACTCTGCCACTGGGGGAAAGACCCTGTCCACATCCACTCTATCCAAGCCTTTCACTACACGGTAAGTTTCAATGATGCCGAGTATAGGCCCAGTGTCGTCAAACGCTCATCATATGTTAACCCACTCATTCCTGGGATAATTCTCGTAAACCTTCTCTGGATCCTCTCCAGCGCCAGCACATCCTTCCTCAGATATGGGCCCAAAATTGTTCTCCATACTCTAAATAGTGATTTCACTATACTCTAAATGCGGTCTGACCAGCGATTCTTAAAGCCTCAGCATTACATCCCTGTTTTTGTATTCTAGTCCTCTCAAAATATATGCTAGCATTGCATTTGCCTTCCTTACTATCGATTCGACTTGCAAATTAACGTTTTGGGAATCCTGCACCAGCACTCCCAAGTCCCTTTGCACCTCTGTCTTTGTCTATTTTTAATTGTCAACAACCAGTACAGTATTGATCCTGATGGCCAGTGGGATTAAATCATGTTAAACTTATCGTCTTATGATCAGATCGCTGGGAATATTGCAACTCAGGAAAAAGGAGTACCGGATTACATATTGATTTCCGAACAGAGTTTCAAAGCAAGATTTACTTGAAAAGGCAGTCTTAGAAGCTGCCTGTGTTTGAATATTCGACCATGGCATGAAAAAATCACCCATTTTTCTCATTAGTTCGCCCACATGATGTTGCCTAAATGCCATGAACTCCTTTATCCTTTTCAGAGCGTCAAATACTCCCCATCCCACCAGTCCCAATGTTTTGCTAATTAAGCATGCAGTTGGAGGAAGCGTGGACCTATTAATTTGGGAGTGATCAATCAACAAGAATGTTATTTTGGCTCCTTTCCATCACTGGATCTATTTTCCATCCAAAATATAGAACTCTAAACCGATCTTTGTGGGTGTCTTGAGCAAAACATGGCAGGGTTCTGGAGACAGCCTGTCCTAACCTCTGACCACTAACATTTACCACAAGAGGAAGCTTCATTGTAGAACTCTCTTCATTTTTAGTGTGTTAAAGCAAATAAAATAACATGCAAGCTAAAATAGGACATACAAATTGTAAAATTCTGAAACACTCCTTGCAATATCTGAGTCCCCAGTGTAGCAGAATTCTATTATTCTCCCGGACACAATTTTTATAAAATGGCATCAATGTTAGAAGTGTATTTTATATAGTGACTAGAGGCTGGCTGTAATATTACCTTCTTACATAAGACTGCTTGATGGTCAAAGAGGAGAAAAAGCATGTCTTTGCTCTTTCCTTGCGGTTTCATGATCACAATTAAGTCCCCACTTTGAATAAGGTCTGTACTGCGATCCAACAGATCTTCTCCCTGACAAAAAAAGTGATACTTTACCTTAAATTCCAGTAGACAACATATCAAATTTTCAATAAGTGGAGAAGGAAGCAGCTTTAACCAAATTTAACTCGCATAGGTAAATATTGACATTAAAAATAAGTTTTGAACTATTTGTATGTCTAAGGAGCTACATTTGGAAGGAGTCGGGACCTAATTGGGTTCAGTCAACAGGGCTTGTTGATACCACTCATAAAAGTGAGGCAATGTGTTGCAAAAGGGAAACACTATGACATTGCCAGGAGGGCTGATTCTGCACCGTTTCAGCAGTCCAAGTTCAATCCTGACCTCTGGTGCTAGTGGTATAGAATTTGCAATGTCTCCCTGTGATTGTGTGGGTTTTCCCCCCAGTGGTCTGGTTTCCTCTCAGACCCCAGAGACGAGCAAGTTGGTAGATTAATTGGCTGCTGTAAATTCCCCTGTTGTGTAGATGATTGGTTCTCAACCTTTTTTCAGTGATGTACCCCCTGTGAAATATTTTTTCAGCCAAGTACCCCCTAACCAGCGCAAAAATATAGGCCTACATATATGTAGGCCTATATTTTAAAATCTCACGTACCCCCTGGAGTGCCTTCACGTACCCCCAGGGGTACGCGTACCCCCATTTGAGAACCACTTGTGTAGATGATTGGTAGTTGGGGAGATAAGGTTATAGGGAAAATCAATGGGGAAAGGGGTTGGTCTGTTTTTTTACTTTGTTGTTTACTTATGGTGTTTACAGAGTACTATGTTTACATATCTTTTGTGGTGCTGCAAGTAAGAATTTAATCTCTCATTTTCTGGGCATATGACAATAAAACACTCGACTCTTGAGCAGGCCGAGTTGCAAAGGGCCAAAGTTTCAGTAGAAAATATGGAAAAAGGATTTAATGGGAACAGGTCACTAGCCAAAATGGAAAATAATAGGAAAAATGTTGCATCTGGCCTGGCTCATTTCTAGAGATGCTGTGTTATATAGCTTCTCATGTCCCGTCTTGAGATGTAACAATTTGCTTTATGTAGGCCATTTAGAGTAAAGCACATCTGTGTGTCCTGCCTTTGTGTCAATTAACAGAGAAAATTATGCTGGACAGAAGAGCCTGAAGAATACCTTCCAATTTAAAATTGCATTTTGCCACCTTGGAATTTTATCAAGGGTTTCAATTCGTCTTTTGCGGTCGTTGATCACGTTGGCAATATTCTTCATGGCAATCAGAGCAGCATCCACATTTTTGGAATCCCTCCATGAATGAAAGAAGTAAGTTAATAACTTTGCCATATAAATACTGAATGTAAATACGCTATTAAAGCATAAAGATTAAAATAGGAATCAATTCGGACCTGCCCTTCTTTTCATGGCATAAGAGTCGTAGATCTATGGAACCACACAGCATGGAACCAAGTCCTTCAGCCCATCTTGACCATGCAAATTAAGTTGGCATACTGGGTTAGTCCCATTTTCTTGCCTTTAGCGTAGCACTCTGAACCGTGACTATCTATATATCTGTCCACACCACTTTGAGAGTCATAATTGAATCCTCTTCTGTAGATTGGTCTGGCAGCTCATTCAGACGCAGATTACCCTCTGAATGAAAAGGTTACCCTTAATGTACCTCTTAATTACCTCACCTATGTCCTCTACTTTTAGAATCGTCTTCCCCAGGAAGCATTTGACTAATGCTCCTCAGGATCTTTATCACTTCATTAAAGTTACCCCTTATAAAAAGCACATCAAAGTACCATTGAACCCCTCAACCTTCTACACCCCTGAGAAAAAAGTTCCAGCTTATCCAATCTCTCCCTTTAGCTCAAGCCTGCAACCCCATGTAATATCCTGCTGAATGTCCTCTGCACCATTTTCAACTGAACGGCATTCTTCTTATAGCTGAGCGACCAGAACTGCAGTACTCCAAGTGTGGTCCTCCCAACAACTTGCACTGCTGCATCATGATATCCCAACTTTTGTGCTCAATACCCTTCCCAATAAAGGCAAGCATGGCAAATGCCTTCTTCAGCACACTGTCCACCTGACTCTCCACATTAGGGAAGCATCCACCCGCACTCCCAATCTCACTGTTCTGCAACACCTTCAAGGGTCCTACTGTATAAGTCCTGCCCTGGTTTGGCATACCAAAGTGCAACCTCTCACACTTGTCAAGAGTTCAATTCCATTTGCCATTCCTTGGTCCATCTTCCCCAACTGATCTAGACATCTTTCCTCACTGTCCACTATAACACCAATGTTGGTGTCATCTGCAAATTTACTAACAATGCTAACTACATTGTCATCGAAATTGTTAATGTAAATAATAAACATTAGTGGACTCAGCACTGACCTCTGTGGCACTCCACTGGTCTTAGGCCTCCAATGGGGTCAAGGAAAGACCGTTCACGTCGCGGCCCTGTTTCCACCAATCATTCCACCACCATGCACAAGAAGAGACAAGAAGACACCATTGTTTGCAGTGTGTGGCAGAACAACTTCTAATTTTGGGTGTGGACAATAAGAAGAATGCCTCCAATCAGAAAGTCAACCTTCCGAGTATCCTTTGACTCCTTCCTCCAAGCCAAATTTAAATCTAATTGGCCTGCACACCTTGGATTTCATGCCATTTATCCCACCATACTCATCTACCATGCGGGTCCTTGTGAAAGATCTTACTAAAGTTCATATAGACAATGTTCACTGCCATGGCATCAACAATTCTCTTGGTGACCTCCTCTGAAAGACAATCCAAACCACTGCACATGCTGTGAAAGAGGACTGCTATCCATTTAATGTGGGCAGCATACACCAGAGTGATGGGGGGCAATATGCCATAATGTCACATGCCATAAGCAACAACAATGGGATTGTCATCTAAGAATATTCAAAATAATCTGTTTTCCAGTCATACATAAATGTTATGTTTGCTTCTGGCACTATTTACCAGTTGCTGATTGTACCAGGCCTGCAGTGACCAGGCATTCCCGCATTGCTTTAGTGTGAACCTTCACAAAAACATTCCAACTCCTATTTGAATAAGTAAAGGATGGAATGAGGCTATCTCTCGTGTTAAAGCTAAAACCACATGGGAAGGCAGTGTGTTTCTTACTCTATTTTCAAGCAATCCTTGGAGCCACCAATCAAAAGAACCATGATTAACCAGTCATCTTGTATCCCAAGCTGGGATCTGGAAATCTACATGCTACAACTTTAACAGGAAGGAGCTGAGGTGAAACTCACCCAGATCCCTCTTTTGAAGATCGTTGACAGTAAATGCCCCGTCTCACTTAGGAAACCTGAACGGAAACCCTCTGGAGACTTTGCGCCCCACCCAAGGTTTCCGTGCGGTTCCTGGGGGTTGCAGGTGGTTGCTGGAGGTTGCAGGTAGGGGAAGCAGCTAGGGAGACTGACAAAAAACCTCCGGGAACCACACGGAAACCTTGGGTGGGGCGCAAAGTCTCCAGAGGTTTCCGTTCAGGTTTCCTAAGTGGGACAGGGGCATAAGGCTACAATCAAGAAATTGCTGATCAGAGAAATGGAAAATCTTGGTAATTGGGTTTCTTACAAGCATAATCTGGCATTCTAGTGCTTTGGGTAATAACAACCATAATAAACCTTCAAAATGATTAGAGGGAACAAAAGATACAAAAAAATAATTATTAGATTAAATTGTGAGCCACACCATTGGATTATTGTCCCTGTGGCAAGAGACTGGGTGGTATTTTGGTACCTACCTGTGGCAGGGTAGAGTGGCCTTTTGAAGTTCCATGAGCTGTAAAGGATATTTACAGATCTTCTGTACTGGCATAATCAGAAATGCATCCAGCGAGAGGTTGGACATGTGTTGGTGGAGTCGGCAGGTCTCAAAAAACAAAGCATAGTCTTGCAGGTTTGAGAGTTTCGTGACTTCGACTACAGCATTGGGGTGGTTAATGCAGTATTCGGAGTAGATCAGAAAATTTTCATGCTGCAAGTGAAGATTCAAGCCATGAACAGAAATAAGACACAATTGTAAGGGAATTGCTCGTCATTTACAATTATAGCTGCCGATGAAATGTGAAATTGAGAGCAAAATACAATGTTACGTACACCATAAAACTACACGGTGCCACAGTGGCGCAACAGTAGAGTTGCTGCATTATAGTGCGAGAGACCTGGATTCAATCCTGACAATAGACAATAGACAATAGACGCAGTAGTAGTCCATTCGGCCTCTCGTGCCAGCACCGCCATTCGATGTGATCATGGCTGATCATCCACAATCAGTACCCCGTTCCTGCCTTCTCCCCATATCCTTTAACTCTGCTATCTTTAAGAGTTCTGTCTAGCTCTCGCTTGAAAGCATCCAGAGAACCAGCCTCCACCGCCCTCCATTATTCACCTGGTTCTCTCTTATTCTGTGTCAGGAATTTAAGGTGATAACCCTTGCCAGTATCATCTCAACTTTACCGGCAGGCTTCAGCGATCTCAGGAGTGCCCAACATTATCTGTTGCAGTCATAATGAAATCCCTCTTTAAGAAGAGGGGATGGCTCGGTTTAATCAGAGGAAGCTCTTCTTCTTCTTCTTGCGTATGGCGTGCACAGCCTAAAGTTGTAGGACAACTTGTTCTATTTGATCTTATTTGATTGTGCACACCGGGTTTATTGCATTTGTCGAAACAGGGCGGACCACGTGAAGGTTGCAATCTCCCACCCCAGAGGAAGCTCTGAAGAATTACATTCCAATGTGCTAAGGCAACCAACAACACAGTAAACACTAGCTGGTGTATGAACTTATAATTACAATCTACGATGGAGGTTTAACACTAGTATATGCCATATTGACATGCGTAGTTTAACAATATTTCACAACCTCTCAGGTTTAAGAAGAATTTATGTGAGCATTTGAAATGCCATGGCAACTAATGCCAGGGAAGGAGATTATTTTTGATAGTGCTTATTGATAGCACAACTGCAGTGGGTCGAAGGGCCTGCTTATGTACAGCATGACTCTGATATGGTTTTCATCACTTCCCATCATCAACATGTACAGATTAAATGCAGGTTCATCCCTATTAAGTAATGTCCTCTGATTGTAGATTGAAATATTGTTGGTTCAGAATTTTGTATTTCTAATATTTGACAAGAATTCAATGATTCAATTCAATTATACTTTATTGTCACATGTACCTAGGTACAATAAAATGCTGTGCTTTCATACAACCCGGTAAAATCATATAGCAGACCTCACCTAGAGAGTGCACGGTTGTCACCAAGTACTGGTGCCGACAAAGTTACAAACTTTCACCAAACAGTCCTGTCTTCTGCTTGCAGTGGCGAACCAGGCCTGCCGCCGCACGTGGAAGCAGGCGTCCTCCCTCCGAGTCCCCCATCGTTCTTGGCGCCAGTACCCACCTTCCCCGTCAGGACCCCTCTTCGTTCGCAGCGGCCCTCCTCGCTCTTAGTGGTTCTCCACACTCGGTGGTCCTCCAAACTCAGTTCAGTTCAGTTTTATTGGTCATATGTAGGTTAACACAGGGTCACCGAACAATGAAATGTGTTTGACAAGACAATGGGTCACCTCAGCAATGATATTACAGGGATAAAATGAAGGTTAAAAAAAAAGATAAGATAAAAGTGACATTGGTGGGCAAAACACAATAATAAATAACATAATCAACATATATGATGTGTTTATGAGTTCAGAAGCCTGATGGCATGATGATAAAAACAGTTCTTAAGTCTGGTGGTGCATGCAGCCATGCTCCTATATCGTCTGCCTGACGGGAACAAGGAGAACAGTCTGTGTGCTGGGTGGCTGTGGTCCTTGATGATGCTGTTCTTGATTATGCTGTTCTTGATGATGCTGGCCTTGATGATGCCTTCCGCAGGCACCGCCGGTGGAAAATGTCCTGAATGGCTGGGAGACAGTTGCCAATGATGTGCTGTGCCACCTTCACCACTCTGTAGTGATTTGCGGCTGTGGGCAGAACAGTTCCCGTACCAGACTGTGATGCAGCCCGTCAGCAGACTCTCGTTGGTGCAACTGTAGACGTTTGTAAGGGTGCTGCCGTTCATGACAAACTTCCTCAGTCTTCTCAGGAAAAAGAGCCGCTGGCGGGCTTTCTTAGTTATTGTTTGTGTCCGTGTGCAGTGTCCAAGAGAGGTCCTCAGTGATGTGCACACCGAGGAACATGAAGCTGCTGACCCTTTCAACCTCAGCATCACTGATGTGGATGGGGAGGTGACCACTCCCCTGCTGTCTCCTGTAGTCCATGATCATCTCTTTAGTTTTGCTGACATTGAGAGAGAGGTTATTTTCCTGGCACCAGCTGTTTAGTGCCTTTACCTCCTCTCTATAGGCCATCTCATTATTGTCTGTGATGAGGCCCAGGATGGTCGTGTCGTCAGCAAACTTTAAGATGATGTTGGAGCTGTGCTTAGCAGTACAGTCGTGCGTGAACAGGGAGTACAGGAGAGGACTGAGCACACAGCCCTGTGGTGCGCCTGTGTTGAGGATCAGTGAGGAAGAGGTGTGGCTGCCAATGCTCTCCACCTGGGGCCTGCCCGTCAGGAAGTTGAATATCCAGCCGCAGATCTCCAGTCCAAGATCAAGGAGCTTGGGGACGAGTTTTGAGGGAATTATAGTGTTGAATGCCGAGCTGTAGTCAATGAAGAGCATTCTCACATATGTATTCCCTTTGTCCAGGTGGGTGAGTGGAGTGTGAGTTGCCATGGCGATGGCATCATCCGTGGCCCTGTTTGGCCTATACGCAAACTGAAGAGGGTCCAAGGTGTCAGGGAGAGAGGAGCAGATGTGAGTTTTTACCAGTTGCTCGAAGCGCTTCATGATGACTGATGTCAGTGCGACAAGACGGTGGTCATTTAAACCGGAGATTAATGGTTTTTTTGGAACAGGAACAATGATGGATGCTTTGAAGAGAGTGGAAACCACAGACTGACTCAGGGAGAGGTTGAAGTTGTTGATGAACACTTCTGCCAGTTGATCAGCGCACACCCTGAGAGCCCGCCCTGAGAGCCCGCCCTGGAATAGCTTCCGGCCCTGGAGCTTTGCGGTCATTGACCTTTTTGAAGGACCTCCTCATGTCTGCCGTTTGTAGGGTCAGTGAGGTAGTCCCCCTGCACACCTGTGGACTCATGGTGGGTGCTGTGTTGTCTGCATCGAACTGGGCATAGAAGGTATTAAGCTCCTCCGGGAGGGAACCGGTAGGCTGGACAGTGCTCCTGTTTTTCCCATTGTAATCCGTGATGCAATGTAATCCACTCCACATGCGTCTGGGGTCAGAGCTGTAGTAGTTAGATTCCACTTTGTCCCTGTAGGCTCTCTTGGCTTTCCTGATGGACTTCCGGAGGTCATATCTAGTCCGTGCTTTGAGTTTGGCACAAATTTCCCCTCTGACCCAGGGTTTCTGGTTGGGGTAAGTGCAGATGGTGGCTTTTGGAACAACATCATCGATGCACTTACTTATGTAGCCTAAGACAGAGACTGTGTATTCGTTGATGCTGCCTTCCGATGCATCCTCAAACATCTGCCAGTCGGTTTTGTCAAAGCTGTCCTGCAAGACCTCATCAGCCTCATTGTTCCATTTGTAAATGTCCCTGGAAACTGTTTTTTCCTGTTTTAGTTTCTGCCTGTATGACGGAACAGTGGTGTGCCTT
This sequence comes from Amblyraja radiata, assembly GCF_010909765.2. Taxonomy (NCBI): domain Eukaryota; kingdom Metazoa; phylum Chordata; class Chondrichthyes; order Rajiformes; family Rajidae; genus Amblyraja; species Amblyraja radiata. The sequence continues at coordinate 23,070,315 of NC_045968.1, forward strand.
CCCAAAAGCAGGGCGGGGGATAGGCTTGTAGCCCATCTCGGTGGTCGTCCTCACTCTCAACGATCCACCTCCCTCTCGACAGTCCACCCACGCTCTCGATGGTCCACCTCGCTCTCAATGGCCCTCCTCGCTCTCAATGGCCCTCCTCGCTCTCAACGGCCCTCCTCGCTCTCAACGGTCCACCTACGCTCTCTGAAGTTGCTCGTGGGTCCCTCCTCGCTCTTGGCGGCGCAGTTCCCGTCAACGCCGGTGGCTCGGGGCTGCGTTCGGAGTCTGCGATGGGCGAGCCGTTCTTGATGAATGTCTTCGGTCCATGGCGGGCTTGCCTGGACCTGCTGGAGGATGCCCAGGTGAGCAGTTCTGGTGCCCATCCGGGTACACAACAGTGTCAGAATTGGAATTAATTCCAGTGCTATATTAGTCACTTCAGTCTTCAAAACATCTGTCCTAAATGTAAACAGAGTAATACTAAGTTTTACGGTTGCACATATCTGCTGAGGGCTGCGAATTGATATAGGTTCTGAAGAGCTGCAAACAAAATTTGCTTATGGAATAGTCTTCAATGCAAGGGAAGAAACTGCTCCCAAAAGCTTTAATTTATAATATTCACAGCAAGTTGATAGGATGTGTTTGTAAGGTGCATTGAGTTTGCATGGTGTATAATGCACACACAACATTATCCATCTATTCACTGTCAATGTTATTTCACAATAGAGCAGAGAACATCTGTGGAAATGCAACACTACTGCTAACATATAAATTATTCCATTGAAACAAGACAAATGGCAAATTTAGTTTTGTGTGAGTAACACTGGAACTTCACATGGTGCTAACAACAGTAGAAATTATCAATGGATAATATAGTATCAAAGAGGTCTGTTGTTTCCAGCTGTAAGAGTTTTCCTATTAGCACCATTCCATTCTCCCTCCCCCCTCCCAACTGACTCAATGTTTGTATGTAATTTTCCTCAAAAATGACTATTGTATTTGCTCGCACCAGCATTTGAGGAAGAATATTAAACATCACAAACCCCCTGTGTAAAATATATTTCCTCATGTCTCTTGTTTCAGATGAAGAATATTTGCTATGAAATAAGGCATCAGTAGAGATAAAAATCAGATAAGTAAGCTCATTAGATTTGATTATCTGGCTTTTGTTAGATCTTGTTGAACCTGTTGAACCTATTGTCTTAGATGCAAAGATGTTAGTCAGTCAAATAAGATTTGTTGGAAATGGATCACAAGGTTAATTTTTAATGTAGCCTAGATGGAAAGTAACATTAAACTTTATAGGTTAAAACAGGTTAAAATTCAGATATGGCATAAATAATTGTGGTATTGTACATTATAATTAGATTACATAAAAATGTAGGAAAAATTATAAAATGGAGCCCTACTAGATTAAATGTGAAGAAGTTAGTTAATTATGGGTAATATAAATCACATAGTACCTTACAGAATGAGCACAAATGGATTTGGTTATGTGTCATGATCGAGACGTTTAAAGTTGAGAAGTGAAACACCAGGCATATGGTTGTTATTTCTAATATTCCTTCATGAATTTTAAAAAGCGAAGTTTTAGTCAATGCCGAAGACACCTGTTCAGAAGCTGAAGAGAGCATCAAAAGGTTGGTTTGCAGAAGGCCAACAAGTATCTTGTTTGATAGCCTGTTGCTGGAACATGGAAGAACAACCCAGTGCCCCACACGGAAGAGAGGGGAAAATGAGAGAGGGGGGTTTGTTTGAGTTGGCCAGGAAATTTGGAAAGGGAAAAGGGCCAGTTGTTAGCGAGTGCTGGTGGTGTGATTCAGGATAAGAGATGGTTGGGTGGGAATGGGCCAATAGCCGGGGTTGGTTTGCATCAATAGTAGGACAGAATAGTTGGTTAACTGTGAGAAAGTGGTGGGCGAATGTGGAGAAAGAATGCACTCTAAAATCTGGTACTTAATAAACTTTCCAATTGAATGTTTTTTGGCTGAAAGGAAACCCCTGAGTGAGCAGAGAATGTGACATTCTAGGTGCTGCTGTAAAATGACTGGTTCACTTTGTGTTATTCTTAAATATAACAGTATAAATGGAATAAAAGTGAGCCACTTTGAAGGTAACAATTTAATTAGCCTGACAGAACACACGAACAAAAGAAAACGTTACATAAAATATCATCATTTCATTTGCACCTTCCATTCGTCATTTCTTCCACCTCCGCCTTCTTCCATTCACAAATGCTTTCTGAATTGGTTTGGATATCCTGCCACTACAATGCCGGCCCATCAGCTCTGCTCCTGCTGTTTTATTCATCTAAAAGATGTACATCTGTCTAAGATGGATGTTTACGAGTGGCTTTTTGCCATTGATGGGCCAGGTTCGACTACCATGTGATGCTGCATTAGAAAATAGACAATAGACAATAGGTGCAGGAGTAGGCCATTTGGCCTTTCGAGCCAGCACCGCGCCATTCAATGTGATCATGGCTGATCATCCCCAATCAATACCCCGTTCCTGCCTTCCCCCCATATCCCCTGACTCCGCTATTTTTAAGAGCCCTATCTAGCTCTCTCTTGAAAGCATCCAGAGATCCTGCCTCCACCGCCCTCTGAGGCAGAGAATTCCACAGACTCACCACTCTCTGTGAGAAAAAGTGTTTCCTCATCTCCGTTCTAAATGACTTACTCCTTATTGTTAAACTGTGGCCCCTGGTTCTGGACTCCCCCAACATCGGGAACATGTTTCCTGCCTCTAGTGTGTCTAAGCCCTTAACAATCTTATATGTTTCAATGAGATCCCCTCTCAACCTTCTAAACTCCAGAGTGTACAAGCCCAGCTGCTCCATTCTCTCAGTATATGACATTCCCGCCATCCCGGGAATTAACCTTGTAAACCTATGCTGGACTCCATCAATAGCAAGAAAGTCCTTCCTCAAATTAGGGGACCAAAACTGCACACAATACTCCAGGTGTGGTCTCACTAGGGCTCTGTACAACTGCAGAAGGACCTCTTTACTCCTATATTTGATTCCTCTTGTTAGAAAAGGCCAACATGCCATTCACGTTCTTCACTGCCTTCTGTACCTGCATGCTTACTTTCATAGACTGATGAACAAGGACCCCCAGATCCCATTGTACTTCGCCTTTTCCCAACTTGACGTCATTTAGATAGTAATCCGCCTTCCTGTTTTTGCTACCAGTGGATAACCTCACATTTATCCACATTAAACTTAATCTGCCATGCATCTGCCCACTCCCCCAACCTGTCCAAGTCAGTCTGCATTCTCATAGCATCCTCCTCACAGTTCACATTGCCACCCAGCTTTGGATCATCTGCAAATTTGCTAATGTTACTTTGAATCCCTTCATCCAAATTATTGATGTATATTGTAAATAGCTGCGGTCCCAGCACCGAGCCTTGCGGTACCCAACTAGTCACTGCCTGCCATTCTGAAAGGGACCCGTTAATCCCTACTCTTTGTTTCATGTCTGCCAACCACTTCTCTATCCATGTCAGCACTTTACCCCCAATACCATGTGCCCTAAATTTGCCCACTAATCTTCTATGTGGGACCTTATCAAATGCTTTCTGAAAGTCCAGGTACACTGGCTCTCCCTTGTTCGTTTTCCTAGTTGCATCTTCAAAAAATTCCGGAAGATTAGTCAAGCATGATTTCCCCTTCGTAAATCCATGCTGACTCAGACCGATCCTGTTACTGCTATCCAAATGTTCGGCTATCTCATCTTTTATAATTGACTCCAGCATCTTCCCCACCACCGATGTCAGGCTAACTTTCTAGGAGTGGTAGCTATGGGCGCTGGCAAGTGTACTGCCTGAGGCAAGGGATGGAGGAAATGCTGACTTCCAGAGGGAGCAGAGCAGCGTCAGGCTCCACAACGGGAATGGGCCTCTGCTCTCACCAAGAGGTCCTTTACAGTGTTAAAACCTGTAGGCCCATGCCAATTCCAATTCACATCCCAGGATTTTCCAGTACTCCCCTGGGAGTAATCTCTATGTTCTAGGATCAATGACAACCTGCTCAGACCGTAGGGAGGATCCGTTCATGGATCAGGGAGAACAGTGCAGGCGTGAGATCTCTGCATTTCTGCAGAATAGCAATCTGCGTACAGATGGCATCTCTCTGTTCATGTAGATCAGCAGTCTGTTCAGGCATGGCATCTCCATCTTCCCATGGATAAGGCAGCGGCTCTCTGTTCCTGAAGGAGAAACTCCTTGTGGTGACAAAGCCACTTTCAGTCTGTATGAAGGCACTGACACTTTGAATGATCTTCACAGGGTCTTTATGGCCAATGACACCTGACTCAGTAGATGATATGGACAGCGATTGTTGTCTTGCATGATAATGTCTTTCATCTCCAGATCACAAGAAATGTTTTGTTGGCTCTGCACAACCACTTTTGAGAGGAAGGGAAAAGGCTCCTCCTTGCTTCATCCCATCTCTTACATTGGGTCAGGCCAACCCTACAATAAGCCACCATATATTACACTGCAATGTTCACTTACAAATGGTTCCCTACCCTGGTTGTACATCCTATACCAAACCAGTTGGCACAGTACTAGCATGCAGACACTTGTTTCCCTCTGCCTGCTTTCTCACTGTAGCCTATTCATATCAGATGTCTCTCTCTATACCCCCACACCATTCCAGCCACTTATCTGTGTCACTGATGCCAAAGACAGACATAAAGTACTGGAGTAACTCAGCGAAATGGGTGACGTTTTGGGTCGAGACCCTTCTTCAGATTCCAATGTTTAGGGCAGTGTCAGGGGTAATGATGTAGTACTCTATTCCTCTGCAAATTTATCATTTTTCTTGGTCTCCTTTACCTGTTGCTCCACCTCCTCCTCGTTGTTCCGATCCAGTAGTGGTGGCTGAGCTGGAATGGGGAGGAACTTGTAAGATCGTAAACAAGGTAGACTCTCAGGATATCCTGTGGTGATAAATAGCAATAGAAGAGAACACATAAGCTTTGTGCACAGTGCTTCTGTAGCTATGATCATGTGCACATGAAACGCACAATGATCAGAGATGGTTGAATTGACGGTCGGAGATTTCTTTCCCTGATTCTGGACTACCAGCCTCCATCACGCTGGCTTCAACTTGGAATTGGGGAGTCGCAGTGTCCATTGGAAGAGAACCATCCCCTTCAGTCTTGTGAGGTGCTGGGCACTACAATGGCCTCCTCCTGCCTCATTGCCCTCTCTACACTTATCTGTAACCTTGGCTGAAAGAGAATGAGCAAACAATTTATCAAAACTGATGATATTGCTAGAATTGGTGGGAATGTATATGGATTTATGAATGCAGAAAGGTTGGGGTTGAGTGGTGTTGAGTAAGAATGGAAGTATGTGCCCAGGTTTATGTGAATCTTGCTGCTGCGAACAGAATCCTTGAGGAAGACAACCTTCTAATGTCAGAACCTGCCTGGCATACCTCATGAAATCATGCTTTATTTTCTGCATTGACCTGAATGGTCTCGACCCAAAACATCACCCATTCCTTCTCACCAGAGCTGTTGCTTGTCCAGCTGAGTTACTCGAGCATTTTGTGTCTATTTTCTGGATTGCTAGCCTGACTGGCACACCTCCTGCTATTCTGTCCTGAGAGTTCCTTGACTACTCTGCGAATATGCATGTCCCCGACATAGATTTCACTAAGGTCAATAATATATGGAGGACTCTCTCCTTTCTCTCTGGCTGCCCTTCTCTCACCATTGCTGCTGTTGGCTGCCAAGGGTATGTGCTTCTGAGGGAAGAAGCCCTTAGGTGATTGCTGCACGGTTAATTGTTAGTAGTCCTTTGATAACCAAAGAGTATTTCCATATTTACTCTTTGGATTTCTGGAAGTCTATCTTGATGAAAGCTCACATTCGATTATTTGCAATTATATTCTAGCATAAGACAATAGATTGTAATTTTTAATGCTCCCGTTAAGGAGCAATCAAACTTTTATCTATCAATATGTATTTTATTATGAAACTTTAATCCTCTAAACATATGACGTGCAATTAATGTTTTAACAAAGCAAAGTATGAAGTAAGTAACTAACATATTCACTGGCCATGAGAATTAGAATTGTTTTTATTTCAAAAATAATAACATTAATGAATGCATTTCTTATGTCTTTACTGAAGAATATAATAGAAAATATAGTGCTAGACAAGTACCGTTTGATACCTTGTTAAAATATGAATGAATGAACCCCTCCACGCCGGGACCGTCTTTGTTCTCTCAGTGCCCACCACCCCCCCCCCCCCCACCCACTCATGCCAGGTCCCTCTTGCATGCTGGGTGTAATTCATGTCATGGATTGGTATAACAATAGATTCACTTAATTGACTATAAAGATGAGAGACATTTGTACAGACTGTAGCTACTTTTGCTCGGAAGATTGAATGAAACAGAGTAATTTGTGAGATGATCTGTCGAATAAAAGGACATGTTAGTCGTTGCCTTATTTTCATTTATTTCTTCCCAACTGTTCAGTCAGTGTGTTGCAGTTATCTCTCCCTTCTTATGTAAAATACTGAATTGTGGTCTCCTTTGACTCAGAAATTCCACATTCCAGAGATGTGCAATTCAGCAAAAGCCTGGATGTTTCCCTGTTCATTGTAATTCTGTTCAGGCCATTAAATTCGATGGTTAATAGTGAGGTTTCTCAACAAATCTTTTGATTAAAGAGTTAGCACATTGTCAGTTGGATGGACCAAATAATAACTCACCTGTTGAACGAAGACGATTCCAAACTCACTCAAGTATGGATGTTGTGGGTTGTACATCCTCTCCAAAGCTCTCAGAAACTTTTTCTGGCATCGGTAAATTTCCTCGATGTTTGAAAAGAGAATGTAGAGTCGGTCTTCTGAGAACATGTCTGGTCTTTTTTTGCACTGCTTGTAGTAACCCTGGAATAAAAATAGACAGCAAGGATCCAAATTAAAGTTTCTTATATTACAGCAGAATTTACATGTGAATTTACATGTGAATTTTTACAAGCAATATATTAAAGATGTTAATATTGGCCAAATTGAAGACATTATAAAATGGAGGATTCCTGCATTTGTAACATTTGCTTAACCTTTGTCTGTGGAAAATTAGAGGCTGTGGGTGGTGCCAGCCAGTCTGAGCCCTGTAGATGATGGGGAAAGATCCAGATGTCCTCTCTATTGATAATATGTATGAGGATCCTGCAAAGAAACTTCAAGGTGTTATAAATGCATGGGTTTGATTGGATTACTGCAAAGGGATTGTAAATAATGTAAATAATGTTGCAAGACAGTTGCCCTGCTGTTTGCTGATTGACCAAAGTGGGAAGCCCAGGCTGAATTGTTTGTACTGCCAGGGTAAATGTTGCATTATTCAGTTGACTGACTTCCTTCCAGAAGCTTCTGGAGAACCATTGTTTGGGACTCTTTGCAATTGGGTTGGGGGACTGTCAATAATACTTTAATGTAATCGATATGTATAATTGACAAGTTTGCGATCAAGGGTGTTGAGCTGTTCCAGATCGCGAGGGGAGAAATCGGCACCACGGTGTGGTCTTCACATCGGTTTTCCCCACTTCACTAGTCGGAGCAGATCGATCATTCGCGAACTTGGGCAAGGGTCCCAACGAGATCATAGAACAGATAGTCTAGCAGGCACTGGGGGCATTCGTGCCTTTGGGGTTAGAAGCCCCCTTTCTTAGGGTTGGGTTAAAGTCCCTCTCCTTTGGGTTAAAGGCCCATAAAACTTAAACTGAGTCAACAGCTGCAGCTGCTGCTAAGACCATCTGTTCGATAAACTGGGTTAAAGGCTTTGCCCAGAATTGGATATTTGATTGACTGGATATTGGAAAACAAAACTGGGTATTACACAGTGCTAAGCGGCAAAGCACTGCGTTGTTGCTGGGAGCGCAGATTGGAAAGGCACTCTAAAAATCGGCATCGACTGCCAGCGTGAAGAGATTACACGTTGACACCCGATACCAAGTAGGTGGAAAGGAAGATCCTTTTTGATAAGGTGAGCCTATGTGGGTTAGAGTCCCCGCCTGTGTGAGGGTATCTGGATCTCTGAAAATACGGGGGAGGAGTCTCGTAAAGCTATCGGGAACTCAGTGATTAGAGTATAAATTGGTTGAAAATACTTTAATCAATCTGAGAATTCCATATCCCCAAAGACGTTTACTTATAAATTTTGAATTCGAATTTGCCTACGTCAAATTTACGTACTAAAAAATAATTAGATAGAGAAGAACGAGCTGAAAAATTTTTGAGTCAAATTTGCCAATATTCAGAATCTCACATTGAGATCCTGGTCAATTTAAAATGTATATATTTTCTTCCAGATTAATCTGTTTATAATAAAACTTCAAAGTAGTAGTTTAAAGTGTATTTAAGACTGCCGTTGTTGCATTGTGTTTATTGTGTATTGCCTTTGATTTAAATTTTGAATGTTAGATACACTGTTGTAATAGTAGTTTGAATTGCCTGTATAGGGATATAGTTTGTTTGGGACTGTTGTTATAATTGGAGTCCGACTCGTGATTGTTCGGCCAAGGGTTCGTATCCTTCCGATCGCTTTGTCGGGGGAGGGATTGTTCCGTTGGTTGAGCACACAATGAGGAGGGATTAAAATATACTGTGATTTGTTTTTGGAACTGCACAGTTAGCAAGTGCGATATTAGACAAAGGCTTGTGGTTTTTATAGGATTGTGGTTGTGTATGATAATAATTAGTATAATTTCTTGTCTGTGTACAATTTTGCTTGCATGTTTGGAGCTCAGTTGCATGTGTCTGAATTAAGGTTGTTCTAGGTATAGGAAACAGGGCTGCAGGACTGAATTGTTAAGAAGGTGTGAGTGGCTTAGGAGTTGCATCCTTTGTCTAGAAACATGGGGAATCAAAATCACGTGGAACAAGATATGACTGCCGATTCCAAAAGTCTGTTGCAATTAAAATGCAGCGAATTTTCACAAAGAGCTGAACAATTGAAAACCCTTTCTGGAGTATTAAATAAAGAATTAGGGGATTAATTATGGCCCGAGGGAGGCATGGGTACATTGAAGGGAGTGAAGTACATTGAGCAAATTATCTGGCAATGTAGCGATAGTGAGGAGGTAAAGAAGTTAATTGGATTGTTGAAAAATTATTGTGTGGCACGGAAGGCGAGTGGAGAAACTGAAAGAATGGCAAGTTGGAAGGAAGCAACTCGGAATAGAATTGGAGGATAATGAAGCGTACCGACCTTCCAGGCATCTTGAGAGAGGAGCATGGATGTATTAGAGAGAAGCGGAGAAGGGAAATTGGCATCAGTAGGTCTCGAGCATGAGGATCCGCCAGTTGGCATTAGTTTTGGGGGGGACGATGATGAGTACTTAGAAGAATTGGGAAAGAGTTAAAACTAGAAATCCACGGCCACCACCTTATTCTTCTTGCGTTCCCAGCACTTCAAATATGCATTGTGTAGCTTGTGAATGAAATAGACAGACAGATTCTGCAGCACAGAATTCTTTAACCCCGACCGCTCCATTAATAATAAATAATCCGAGAGTTCACGGTACCAGAAGCAAAACAAAAAAGAAAATTCAAGCAGTTAAGGACAAAGAAGGTAGAGAAAGGGTATAGAGACCAGGTTATTCCTGCGAGCTTAAACATAGACGAGTTGGACGAGTAGCGAGAGACGAAAGGGAGTCATTTAGAAGGTACCGTGAACCCCCTAGTGAAGGGGAAGATAGTGGTGAGACAACATTGAAGATACCGAGATAGAACTTGATATGGCAGAAAGTACAAAAACAAAACAAGCAACCCGTAGACAGTTCCCTGTCAGGGAAATGCCTAATCCTTCCTTTGATCCAGCCAATCTAGTGAGTGTAAATAATCCCCGTACAATAAGAGTTGATACCCCATGGAATCCCAATGAGATGATGGCCATTTTAAGTCAAATACCCGATCATAGAAAATCACCTGCTTCCTTTGTGGATCATCTAAGAAACACAATGCGCGTATATCACGCAGACTCACGAGATTTATGGGCAGTGATCCAGCAAATAATGACCCCAACCGAACACACCAGATTCTTAACAATTCTAGGACATCCGACACATAAAGCTCTAGCAAATATAATAGCAGACAATAGTGCAAGAGAAGAGGCTGTTTTAACCTTGCGAATACCCTTCAAAAAAAAACTGATTTGGCCAAAATCTTGGATGTAAGATCAAATCCATTGCTGAATCCATTAAAACCAATAACATGGACTGGACAGAAAATAATGCCAATCAAATGGCTCGGGCAGTAAGATATTACTGGAGGGATATAAAAAAGCCTTCCACCACAGTGAGGAATGTGGAGGAGTCACTGTGGTGGATGTTTATGTTAAAATATATTTTGTGTGGTCTGTTGCTTTTTATTTGTATGACTGACTTGGCAAATGAAATTAGAATTAGATTAGATTCCTTTATTGTCATTCAGACCTTTCGGTCTGAACGAAATTATGTTGCCTGCAGTCATACACAGAACCAATAAAAACAAAACATACAATAAACACAAATTAAACATCCACCACAGTGAGTTCACCAAGCACATCCTCACTGTGATGGAGGCAAAGTCTTAGTCTCCTTCCCTCCTTGTTCTCCTTCTGCGCTGAGGCAATCGATCCAGGCCGGAGTTGCCGCCCTCCAGTCCAGCGGACCTCCATGGTGATGTCGCCGCCGCCGAAAGCCGGAACGCCGTCTCCGCTCCGAGACGGCCCGCCACAGCATCAGCTCCGGGCAGCCGCCCCTGCACCAGGCCGCCGCCCCAGCTCCGGGTCCCGCAGTCTCCGCTCCAGGCCGCCGCCCCAGCTCCGGGTCCCGCAGTCTCCGCTCCAGGCCGCCGCCCCAGCTCCGGGTCCCGCAGTCTCCGCTCCGGGCCGCCGCCCCAGCTCCGGGCCCCGCAGTCTCCGCTCCAGGCCGCCACCCCAGCTCCGGGTCCCGCAGTCTCCGCTCCAGGCCGCCGCCCCAGCTCCGGGTCCTGCAGTCTCCGCTCCGGGCCGCCGCCCCAGCTCCGGGCCCCGCAGTCTCCGCTCCGGGCCACCGCCCCAGCCCCGGGTCCCGCAGTCTCCGCTCCGGGCCGCCGCCCCAGCTCCGGGTCCCGCAGTCTCCGCTCCAGGCCGCCGCCCCAGCTCCGGGTCCCGCAGTCTCCGCTCCGGGCCGCCGCCCCAGCTCCGGGTCCCGCAGTCTCCGCTCCGGGCAGCCGCCCCAGCTCCAGGCTGCTGCCCCAGCTCCGGGTCCCGCAGTCCCAGCACCGAGCCCCAGTGCATCAGCTCCAGGCCGCCGCCGAAAGCCAGAACGCCGCACCAGCAAGTCGGGCCACCGCTGCCTCAGCCCCGAAGACGGCCAGCCTCTCGCTGGTGAGTCCTGGCTGGCTCTGCCTCTGGAGCCTCGGGGTCAGTCGCAGGCTGGAGGCCGCCAGCTCCGCCATTAGGCCTCAGCGCAGACCGAGGCAGAGAAGCGGGATACGACACGAAAAAGTCACATTCCCCCGAAGGAAGAGACAGAGAACATGTTCCCCCCCCCAACACAACCCAACAAACTAAAACTTAACCAAAACAAGACAAAAAAAACAACAGAAAAAAGTAAAGACAGACGGACTGCAGGCGAGCCGCAGCTGTTAACAGCGCCGCCACTTCCGGAAATTCCTCGTATGTTGCAAAACATACTTAGACAATAGGTGCAGGTGCAGGAGTAGGCCATTCTGCCCTTCGAGCCAGGACTACCATTCAATGTGATCATGGCCGATCATCCACAATCTGGGGGAGTGGGCAAGTCCTTCCTCAATTGAGAGACCAAAACTGCACACAATAGTCCAGGTGTGGTCTCACTTAGGCCCTGTACAACTGCAGAAGGCCGGACCTCTTTGCTCCTATACTCAACTCCTCTTGTTATGAAGGCCAACATGCCATTTGCTTTCCTTACTGCATGCTTACTTTCAGTGACTGATAAACAAGAACCCCCAGATCCCGTTGTACTTTCCCTTTTCCCAACGTGACTCCATTTAGATAATAATCTGCCTTCCTGTTTTTGCTACCAAAGTGGATAACCTCACATTTATCCACATTAAACTGTATCTGCCATGCATCTGCCCACTCACCCAACCTTTCCAAGTCACCCTGCATCCTCATAGCATCCTCTTCACAGTTCACACTGCCACCCAGCTTTGTGTCATCTGCAAATTTGCTAATGTTACTTTTAATCCTTCATCTGAATCATTAATGTATATTGTAAATAGCTGCGGTCCCAGCACCGAGCCTTGCGGTACCCCACTAGTTACTGCCTGCCATTCTGAAAGGGACCCGTTAATCCCCACACTTTGTTTCCAGTCTGCCAACCAATTTTCTATCCATGTCAGCACCCAAACCCATATACCATGTGCTCTAATTTTGCCCACTAATCTCCTATGTGGGACCTTATCAAATGCTTTCTGAAAGTCCAGGTACACTACATCTATTGACTCTCCCTTGTCCATTTTCCTAGTTACATCCTCAAATAATTCCAGAAGATTAGTCAAGCATGATTTTCCCTTATTAAATCCATGCTGACTCGGACCGATCCTGTTGCTACTATCCAAGTGTGTCGCTATTTCATCTTTTATAATTGACTCCAGCATCTTCCCCACCACCAATGTTAGGCTAACTGGTCTATAATTCCCTTTTTTCTCACTCCCGCCTTTCTTAAAAAGGGAATAACATTAGCTACCCCCCAATCCACAGGAACTGATTCTGAATCTATAGAAAATTGGAAAATGATCACCAATGCGTCTACAACTCAGGTCCTGGGGATTTATCTGTCTTCATTCCCTTCAGTCTACCCAACACCATTTCCTGTCTAATGTGAATTTCCTTCAGTTCCTCCATCACCCTAGATCCTCTGGCCGCTAGTACAACAGGGAGATTGTTTGTGTCCTCCTTAGTGAAGACAGATCCAAAGTACCTGTTCAACTCATCTGCCATTTCCTTGTTCCCCATAATAAATTCACCTTTTCAAGTCTTCAAGGGTCCAATTTTGGTCTTAACTATTTTTTTCCTCTTCACATACCTAAAGAAGCTTTTACTATCCTCGTTTATATTCTTGGCTAACTTACCTTCGTACCTCATCTTTTCTCCCCATATTGCCTTTTAAGTTATCTTCTGTTGCTCTTTATAAGTTGCCCAATCCTCTGGCTTTCTGCTCATCTTTGCTATGTTATACTTTATTTTATTTTTATACTGTCCCTGACTTCCCTTGTCTGCCAGGGTGGTCCCTTACTCCCCTTGGAATCTTTCATCCTCAATGGAATTAACTGACCCTGCACCTTCTATATTGTTCCCCGAAATACCTGCCATTGTTGTTCCACTGTCATCCCAGCTAGGGTATCTTTCCAGTCCACTTTGGCCAGCTCCTCCCTCATGGCTGCATAGTCCCCCTTGTTCAACTGTAATACTGACACTTTCCAATTTACACTTCTCTCCCTCGCAAATTGTAGATTAAAACTTATCATATTATGGTCACTACCTCCTAATGACTCCTTTACCTTGAGTTCCCTTATCAATTCTGATTCATTACACAACACTAAATCCAGAATTGCCTTCTCCCCGGTAGGCTCCAGTACAAGCTGCTCTAAGAATCCATCACAGAAGTATTCCACAAACTCCCTTTCTTGGAGTCCAGTATCAACCTGATTTTCCCAGTCTACCTGCATGTTGAAATCTCCCATAACAACCGTAGCATTACCTTTACAATATGCCAATTTTAGCTTGATTCAACTTGCACCCTATGTCCAGGCTCCTGTATGGGGGCCTGTAGATAATTCCCATTAGGGTCTATTTACCCTTACTATTCCTTAGTTCTATCCATACTGACTCCACATCTCCTGTTTCTATGTCACCCCTTGCAAGGGACTGAATTTCATTCCTCACCATCAGAGCTACCCCACTCCCTCTGCCCACCTGTCTGTCTTTTCGATAGGAGGTATACCCTCGAATATTCAGTTCCCAGCCGTGGCCCTCTTGCAGCCACGTCTCTGTAAATCCCACAGTATCATACTTGCGCATCTCTAACTGAGCCTCAAGCTCGTCCACTTTATTTCTTATACTTTGTGCATTCATATACAACACTTTGACACCCCTCTCACACCGGTCACTATTGGCCCTGACCTCACTCTCTTATCCCTTCTTGAACTTTCCTTACCATTAATTCGTGAGTCTTTTGTAACTTTTCCTGTACTCACATCCCCTTTACCTCCATCTTTATACTCCCAATTAGTCAATTGGCTAATGAAGTATTATTGTATTGTATTGTATTTTATTCCCACTGGGCCTTAGGATGCATTTGGTCAGGCCATGTGGATTTATCCACATTAATGTACATTAAAACCACCAATACCCTCCATTGGTCATTTGTATATGGTCTAAGACATCACAACTTATTTACCTCCATTCCTTAGCTAAAACATGATAATATTCAGTTAATAACACCTCAATCTTGTGTCTCTACACAAAGATGGTCATGCTGATCTTTAAAGTGAGATCCTTTCCCTTGCCTTCCTTTTAATCTTAATATAGCCATATAATCTTTCAGGATTTCCCTTTATCTTGCCTACCAGATTAATTGTATTTCCTCTTTTCCCCTCCTCATTGCCTTCGTAAGTGTCCTCATGTACTTCATTTTCTCACAGATGAATTTGCCTGATCAAGGCAGCCTAAATCTGATGTGAGCTTCCTTCTTAATTCTGTCCAGAGGCCCAACGTCTCACTTCAACCAGGGTCCCCCCTAAAGTTGCCAGCCTTGCCCTTTACCCTAACAGGAACATGTTATCCCAGTACTCTTGCTATCTCATTTTTGTAAGCCACCTACTTGCCAGCTGTCCCCTTACTTGCAAACAGATTCTCCCAATTGACCTCTGTAAGTTCCTGTCTAATGCCTCCAAAATTAGCACTGCCACAATTTAGGACCTTAACTTGTGGGCCAGTCCTTTCCTACTCCATAACTACAGCAATAAAACTAATAGAATTACAGTCACTGATCACAAACTGCTCCCATGCTGATACTTCAGTCACTTGCCATATGTGCCATCTTTGGCTCAGGCCAGTTTAGGGAGCTCCTTAAATGTCCAGCTCAGTACTTCATCCCATCAGGATGATTTGTTTGATATTCTGCTAAATGAAAATCATCTTTAAGATTCTTATATTAACATGGTGGTCAGGCTGGGTCTGGGAAACGTTGTAACCATCAGGCTCGGGACGGGTTCAGCTGGCAAGGTCAGATCACCTTCACTTCAAGGTTTAATTTTATACCTGAGCAGATGTCTATTGAGAATCCAATTCAGTTAGGTTGACCTCCTGATCTTTCAGCTGCCCTCTCATGCTGCTGACACTTATGCAACCCAACTCAATATCTCTTTGTAAGAAACTGGAAGATAGTTGGTGTTTAAACTAATGGATGGATTACTTCATTAAATAACATCTTAAAGTGTTAGGGTAGCATTTGCTATCATTGTTTTCATCTCTGCATAGCTAACTTAATCCACTTTGTTGACTTTCAATTTCCTCTTCATCATGCATTGCTTGCAGCTATTTACATTGTGCACGGTTTCTCTAGGCTGCAGAGTGTTTCCTTATCAGATGCGCATATTCCCAAAAGTTGTAATGTGTGCTGGGTTCTTCTGAACTGTTCCACAGCTGTACAACATTTAATTCATTCACTCTCTCACACACAAAGTGTCAAGTTAAAAACTGTTTCATCAATTAGTGTCCAACTAGATCTGCAAGCAATGTACTATCAATCTCTCAGTAATGAACCATGTAACATATTGTAATTTCCCCGTCCTTAAAGGAACATAACCTCACAGCTATTGAACATACATTGCACTGCATCTCTCTATAACATGAAAGAAGTGAACAGTACCGTAAACCCTCGCTATTATGGCGCTCTTTATAATGGATTTCGGTTCTAGTTGATGGATCTACTGACCTTCGCAATCAACCTGGCGTGCACAATCAAATAAGATCAAATAGAACAAGTTGTCATACAACTTTATGCTGTGCACGCCATATACGCAAGAAGAAGAAGCCGTCACCTCCGGCCCGTAGTTTCCTTGGCCACTTACAGGTCTCGCCTTCTTCCACCTCTGCCACCTGCACCCCATCCGGCCACAGGCCACGACCATTGGCTCCGCCGATCATCACTTCTCCCCCGCCCACCAACAGGTCAGGGCCCTCAACTCACCTGGATTCCAGGCCCTGTTCCAGATCCCGAAGGTCTGAAGATGGGTCTCAACCAGAAACGTCACCTATCCATGTTCTCCAGAGATGCTGCCTGACCTGTTGGATTATTTCAGCACTTTGTGCCCTTTTGTGTATTAACCAGCAGCTGCTGTTCTTTTTCTACTACTGTTTGGTTTTTGGTTTGGTTTAGTTTAGTTTATTATCTCATGTACAGTGAAAAGCTTTTGTCATGTGCTAACCAGTCCCTGAATTTGGAGGTGTGCATTTTCACACCTATACCTCTTGCCTGATTGGAGAGACGAGGGGAGGAAGTGGCCGGGGAGCGACTCACCCTTGTTTATGCTTGTGACCTTGTCCAGCCTGCGTGAGGTGTATATGTAAGTGATATACAGATACAATGATACTCTATTACTCGGTAATCCCAAGAAGTGGCGGTACTGCCCAAGCAGCTGCAGCTCGCCTGCAGTCCATGTCTTTCTTCTTTTTGTTTTCTTTTTATCTTATTTTTAGTTGTGTATATGTGGGGGGTGGGGGAAACTTAAAAAAAATTTCTTCCCTCAACAGGGATGCGACCCTTTCCTTGTATCTATGTCTGCGCTGAGGCCTAACATCGTGGAGCTGGCGGCCTCCAACTGGAATCGACCTTGAGGGCTCCGGTCGCAGAGCCTGTGGTCTCACCATCATGGAGCTGGCTGACTTTGGAGGCTGTGGTGGCGCTGTAGCTGCGACCTGACTTCGGAGCTTCGGAGACTTCGGCCGCGAGCCCTGTGGACGGTAACATCGGGAGCTCGCGGGTCGGGTCGCTGGTTGGTGACCGATTTTCAGGAGCTGCCGCAACAGCAGCTTCGCCCGCCCCGAAACGCAGAGATTGCATCGGACCGTTCGCAGTGCTCAAAATCGCCATGGGATCTATCATCGCCCGGCGAGGGCTTCAACATCAGGAGCCTCAACGCAGCCTCCACCGCGGGAGAACAAGCAAGGAAGAGATAAGACTTTTTGCCTTCCATCACAGTGAGAAGGTGCCTGGAGATTCACTGTAATGGATGTTTGTGTTAAATTGTGTTCATTGTATGTTTTGTTGCTTTTTCTGTCATGACTGCATGGTACGAAATTTTGTTCAAACTTGTTTGAATGACAATAAAGGAAATTCAATTCAGTCTATCAGCAATAATCGATACCATTCCACATGCCCCCATGGTCTGTTATAATGAGGGTTTACTATACAGTGTAACTCTCATTGGGGACTCATATACACTGATAAGTCAGTAGAGGTCAATGAATGTTTAGTTACATTCAAAGATGTTAGCTTTTCTATCTGATTCCATACACATACCAGCTGGCAGCTGTTGGATACACTCAGCTGGCATTGCAACACAGTTGAAGCCCAACACCCATCTCAATGGAATCTCAGATTGCTACCTTCAAAGCATGGCTTATCACCAGTCTGTCGTTGCTTATTGCCAGCTAAGCGCAGTGTTCTGTAACAGGGTGCAGCCTACTGCCAAATTGTCCCTGCATTCCACTGTTGCCAGTGGTCTCAAATTTTGAACAATAGTGTTATGATCCGTTCTCCAGCAGACTGCAAGATCGTGTGATTCCCTGGCCTTAGAGAGTGCCAGTAGTTGTGGAGGAATAATCAGATGGTCTCTCTCAGGACAACAACATTTATGTCCCACCACTGGCACTCTTCCCCTCAGCAAGCTATCTCAATCTGTACACATTCATCGACAGATGATGCAGTCTGAATAGGGCCGTCTAGCCCCAGAACAGCTTTGTTTCCCTTCACAAACATCTGCAATCTCCATGACTGCAAGGACACAACTACGCAAATTGGAGAAACAGCACCTCATATTTTGCTTGGGCAGCTTACACCCCAGCGGTATGAACATTGACTTTAACTTCTAGTAACCCTTGCTTTCCCTCTCTCTCCATCCCTCCCCACTTCCCAATCCACCAACTAGTTTTACTGTCTCCGATTACATTTTATCTGTTTGCTTTATTGTTACCGTCTCCCAGCTAACGATGATCTATTCTACATTTTCCTTGAACTCCATTCCCTTTGACCTTCACACTTCCTTATCTATGTATCTCCCTTCCCCCTGACATGTATGAAGAAGGGTCTCGACCCGAAACATCACCCATTCGTTCGCTCCAGAGATGCTGCCTGTCCCGCTGAATTAGTCCAGCATTTTGTGTCTACCTTTGGTGTAAACCAGCATCTGCGGTTCCTTCATACACGACTATCCACCAACTCAGCTGAGCCTTTGTGTATAAGGGAGAAATGCTGAGGCAGGCAAAAGCAAATGGAACAGCAATACGAAGCAGGAAACACAAGGCGATTTGATAAAATGTTCAGTGTTATGTGATTAGATGTATATTCAGCCAAGAGGACCATATAAGCAATGGCCACATATAGATACAAGGAATAGGGTTTACCTATGTACACCTGCTTCTCCCCTCTTCTCCAATGTCCTACAGGAGGTCTGAGTTGACTCTTGACCCTTTACTTCTGCACATTATTGTGCTGGAATCCAAGGATCATCACTGAAGCGCCCATAGCAAAGAAGAAATAAGGTCAGAGTGTTGTTCAGGTCTCACCCACATTCCTCACACCATTTACAGCAGCATTCCTTGGGCTGACCTGCATTCAACTCCCTTTCAAAGGTGCAAGTGGCTGATTGATTGTTTCCAAAGTCCAAAGTCAGGGTTTGATGGTGCTGTAAAATCCGCCATTCCTGTTGGTGGCTAAAATTGTGTAAGAAACAGATATATGTGGTAGAATTTCAGCATGGAGCCTTAATATGAGTATTGCCTACAGGGTTAGTACCATCCATGTGCATAAAATATTGCCACAAACATGAATACGCCACACGCACAGAAATATGGAGAAGAATTGTCCACTGAGTCTGGTACTTGCACTAAAACTATCATTGCATTGGGAATCTGATTTAAACAGTCATCTGCAAACTCTGAGACCTAGACCTCTGTAACTGGATCCTTGACTACCTGACCCAGAGATTGCAATCATTAAGGGGTCAAAACATCTTCCGTGATAATTGACAATGCCCCACAAGACTACGGCCATAGTCCCTTGTTATACTCTCTATATACCCAAGGCTGTGTGGCCAAATTCTACTCTAATTTAACATGTTTGCAGATGATACGAACTTAGTGGGTCAGATCTCAAACAATGATGAGACATACTATAGGGAGAGAAGAGAGATTAGCAGCATGGTATCAGGACAACAACTTCTATCCTTAATGTCAACAAAATTAAAGAGTGGGTCATTGACTTCGTAAAGCAGAATGTAGCAACCGCCTCAGTTTACATCAGTGGTGCTGAAGTGGAGATGGTTGAGAGCTTCAAGTTCCTTGCTGTAAAGATCACTAATAATTTATCCTGATCCAACCGTATTGATGCTGCAGCCAAGAAAGTACAGCAACACCTGCACTCAAAAGGCTCAGGAAATTTGGCTTGTCTCCAATGACTTACAAATTTCTACTGGCACCATAGAGAGCATCCTATCCAAATGCTAGTCCTCGTGGTGTTGTGGGGAGTAGATATCTAATGCATGGTGTGATAACCACCTTTGTGCAAGACCACAAGGAATTGTAGAGAATTTTGGATGCAGCCCAGTCCATCACCCAAACCAGCCTCGCCCAATCAACTCCATCTATATTTCACACTGTCTCAGGGAAACAGCCAACACAATCAAGGACCACTCACACCACAATCATTCTCTCTTCACTCCTCTCCCATTAGGCAGAAGATACAAAAGCTTGAAACCAAGTACCAGCGGTTTCAAGAACAACTTCTTCCTGCTGTTATCAGAATGTTGAATGGACATCTGAATGCTGAGGATGAATTTCTGATCTTCTATTCTACCTTGTTGCTGCCCTTGCACTTTTTCTTATCTGCACTTTCTCTGTAGCTGTGTACTATTTTCTGCACTCTGTTTTTTGATCTCTTTTGCACTGCCTGATGTACATGTGTGATGTATAATTGCCTGGATAGCACATGAAGCAAATTTTTTAACTGTATCTTGGTACATATGACAATAATAAACAAATACCAAGAATTATATTATTCCTTCAATTATTTTTTTTATGTTTAGCCATTTAAGTTTTTTATTAAAACAGTAACAGGACAATATTCCAGTACTGTTTTGTGGCAGAAAATCTGTCAGGAAGAAAAATTCACGTGGACAATCCCAAAGATAATATAGTCCCCCTTCCCCCCTCCCCTCCCTCCAGCACCATCCACATCACACCCACATATACCTCATAGATGTCCTTTAGGTTCTTGACGTAGTCTCGTTCCCTGTTTATGATCTCATTGACGACATTGCTTCTCAGACGATTTTTCTTTTCACGGTCTGTGGAAGTCAGCTGTTTTTGTGGAGGTTGAGGTGGAGGTGTTACATCGACAGACTGGCTCTCACTGTATTCACCGTAGAAAACGTAGTCGTCCTTTTCTGCATCGTATCCTAACTTCAAGAACATAAAATAAAACTATCTTAACATCTTAAATGAACAAAATCTTCTAAAAACCAAGTCCATAACAAGACCTGAGAATACACTCATACCGATTATAATGTTATTTCCTGCACCAGCTCATGTTCATAAGATTACTGAAGTGGAATTAGGCTATTCAGCCCATCATGTCTACTCCACCATTCAATCATGGCAGATCTATCTTTCCCTCTTAACCCATTCTCTTACCTTCTCCCTGTAAAATTTGACACTTTTACAAATCATGACCCTATCAATCTCCACTTTAAAAATACCTAAAGTCTTGGTCTGTGGCTATGAATTCCACAGAATTACCACCTTCTGGATAAAGAACCTCCTTCCTAAAGACACAAGCTTTTATTCTGGGGCTGCACCTTCTGGTCCTAGACTCTCCCACTAGTGGAAACATCCTCTTAATATCCACTCTTATCCAAGGCCTTTCATTGTTCGGTAGGTTTCAATGAAACTCATCCTCATCCTTCCAAATTCATACAAGCCCAGAGCGGTCAGACGCTCATCATATGTTAGTTAACCCAATAACTCCTGGGACCACTCGTAAACCTCCTCTGGACCTTCTCCAAAGCCAGTACATCCTTCCTCAGATATGGGGCCAAAATGGCTCACGATATTCCAAATGCGGTCTGACCAGTGCCAAATAAAGTCTTAGCATTACACCTCAGTTGAGTAGATAAACACGGGGTCAGATCAGGAAATTTAATGTTTTACATTCTGTTTAGTTTCAGATCTGGCATTCGATCATCACTTTAACTAAAGTTGAAACATATATACCTGACCATGATCTCATCTCTTACCATCAGGAAGAACATACAGGAGTCTAAAAACCATGACCACTAGGTTCAAGAATAGCTTCTTCCTAACTATCATTAGGCTTTTGCACACTGCACAACACTAACCTTAACTATGAACTTTTATGGACTCTCTGGTTGCACTAAGGACTTTGAGTTCTTGTAGTACTGTGGTTATTAATTAATTGAATTGTTTTGTTTATTACATATGTTCCATTTGCAGGCCCATTAGGCTGCCGCAAGTAAGAATGTAATTGTTCTATTGTTGGTAGATATAACAATTAAACTCTCTTGATTTCCTCTTGATTCTTGACAGAGAGTGTAAAGGAAAGTACAGCACAGGAATAGGCTCTCCGACCCACAATGTCTGTGCCGAACATAATGCCGAGTTAATCTCCTCTGCTTGCACGTGGATTGATTTATTTCCAATCTTTGCACATCCATGTGCCTGTCTAAAAGCCTCTTACACACCATCTGCTTTCAACACCACCCCTGGAAGCATGTTCTCGGCAATATCCCACTTTCTGTGTAAAAACGTCCTGCACATCTCCTTTAAACTTTCCCCCTCTGACTTTAAAGTTACACCCTCTAGTCTTTGGCAGTTCCACCTGGAGGAGAAAGGTTCTGGCCGTCTACCCTAACTACTGTATGTCTCTCATAATTTGATATACTTCTAGCAGGATTGCCCTCAACCTCTGACACTCCAGAAAAAAACCCCACAAACTAATATGCTATTAATGTAATATCACTACCTTATCCTGCACTTAACACAAAATAATCATCAATAAAATATATGTATATAGACATACTTAGGTGAAGTTCCTGCCTGTAAGTTGAACCTTCTAGTGCCAAACAATTCCATATTGTAACAAGGTAATAAGCAAGAGAAAAGTAAAGCAGCACATGCTTGCGCACAGCAATACCCAGATAATATTCAGGCATATTCTGGAAACTTTCAAGAGAGAGCTAGATAGGGCTCTTGAAGATTGCGGAGTCAGGGGATATGGAGAGAAGGCAGGAATGGGGTACTGATTGTGGTTGATCAGCCATGATCACATTGAATGGCGGTGTTGACTTGAAGGGCCGTATGGCCTACTCCTGCACCTATTGTCTATAGTCTATTGTCTATGACCGAAAAGAACTATAATAGAATGTTAAACATTAAAATTGTTCCGTGAAAGTGTCAGGGAATGACCATTTTCAGCAAGGATGTTTAAGAAAGAACTGTAGATGCTGGAAAAAACAAAGGTAGACAAAAAAGCTGGAGAAACTCAGTGGGCGAGGCTGCATCTATGGAGCGAAGGAATGAGACGTTTTGGGCCGAGACCTTTCTTCTTTCAGTAAGAATGTCCATTTAACTTTCATGAGCATGGAATTGAATTGCCCCCCCCCCCCCCCCGTCAACCCCACTGTCAATACCTTAAGGCCACCATTGACCAGAAACGTAACTGGTTTTGTCAGGTAAATATAATGTCCACAGGAGCAGGTTAGAGACTCGAGTACCTGCACAAGTGAGTCACCTCCAAAAATGTATCTCCTGATTATAGTAGTCTACTGCCCCCCCCCTCCATCACTCAAGACTGTGTTTTGCGATCACACCTGCTCTTACAATTCCAAACCCTGCCCCATCGCTGCATGTACCCACCCCCCTCCTTCTATTAGGAGTTCACCCACAATCGCTTCTGTTGTATAAACATTTATCTCATTTCCAAGCGAAAAGATGGAGAGATGGAAGTGTCTTGGGGAGGAACACAGGAGGTACAGTGAGGAAAGAGAATTTAGAATAACATGGAGGGCAGGAGGAGTAGAAGAGCTGGGCAAGTGGAGAAAAGGGATGAAGGAAGAGATGAGATGAACGGAGGGAGCAGAGAATGGGTGAAAAAGAAGGGAAAGGGGAGGTGGAATATGGTGGCAAATAGGTTGGATGGCAAGCACACTGGTGAAACCATTCAGTAAGGAGGAAGATGATGGGAGACTCACCATGACAGGATTAACAACCAAGGCCAGTGGACCATAACAGGTTTTGCATTTTAATTTAAAGGCATGGAATTGCTTGTCATAATGCAGAATAAATAAAGAATTTTGCTGGGGACATAGACAAACCTTTGAAAACGTAATACATAAATAAAATAAATACCAAAATACCATGTGGGTGGCCCTCCCTTTTCTCCTTTCATTTATAATTTCTCATTTCTCTCCCATGTTTTATTTAACACTCTCTCATACTCAATACCAGTTCAATGCTCTTAAACATTCTTTAATTTAATCCTATAAAGTGTTTTTAAGCTGAAATAATGTAGGAAACCATCAAATGTTCTTCATTAGTTGTATGATTGTTTTGAGACATCCTGAGTATGAAAGGCATCTTAAACATTCTTTAATTTAATCCTATAAAGTTCTCCAAGCCTAAGAGGACTGATACTGGTTAAAAAAAAAGTGCTTCGGGGAAAGGGGAGGAGATCAATGGGAAAAGTGTGCCCATATTGACCACTATTCTCAAGCATGAGAGGTTATGGGGAGAACAAAAGAAATTCAGCAGAAGGGATGCAAATAAATGCTCTGATGAAGTATAATCTATCTGAAATATTAACTCTGTTCTCTCTGCATTCAAACTATGAGTTCCACTGAGCATTTTAAGTATTTGTTGTTTTTGTTTCCACAATACTCAGTCTTTTTGTTTTAAAAAAAGGTTAAAATGGTTTATCGCTAAAATGGAATAGGGAAAGTGGAAAATATTGATAAGAAATGGGAAAAGAAGCAAATTAAATGTTGGGAAAAGGGAGGGGTGGGGGGGGGGGGGGGGGATGGATGGACATGGATAATTGTTGGATTTGCTGCATTTATGTTTTCCATGGATGGAAAAATCAAATACAAGTGGGCATAACTTAGTGAGAGAGGCAATGTTTAAAGGAGATATGCAGGGTAAATTTTTTTACACAAAAGGTGGTGAATGTCTGGAAGGCACTGCTGGGGATGGTGGTTTAGGCAGATATGATGGTGGCTTTTAAGAGACTTTTGAATAAGCAGAGAATGGAAGGATATGGATTTTGTGGCGGTGTGTAAGATTTAGTCTTGGCTTCATGTTCGGCACATACATTTTGGGCCAAAGGGCCGGACCAGTGCTGTGCTGATCTCTATTCTATGTTCTATGCTCTAAAGTGTAGAAGGGAAAGCAACAGATCTCAAAAATCTTACAGTTTGATATCTTCCATCATTATCCACTAATAGACTTGCACAAACTGTTATACATATCTCAAAACATTGCAAACATTTTTTTCTCAAAGGACTTGCCAGAGCCCAGTGAATGTTCATTCTCCTCACCTTTCCAGCTCCCCTCTGTTCCAAAGCTGCCATTGTCCACACACTCTGGTGTCTATCAAAAGTTGTTTTTTTGCTGGTTAGCAACTGGCACCAAGGAGGGGCACAGGACGACAAAGATGCCCAGGGAATAATTAGGAAGCTGTGGCTCTCTGCCCCCTTCGACTATGACCAACCACCCAGGTAATTTATGGCACTGAAACGTGCTTCCAATTTCCACAGGAAACCACACACGTGAGTGTATCTCCAAGCTGTCTTTTGAGAGCCTTTATGCTTTGTCAAATGCTAACATGATATTTCCTCCTGCAGAATTGGGGAATTCTGAGGCTCCTGTAGCGTATCACAAAGAGAGGTTCACAAGCCAGAATCACATTTCACAATTAAGAGTACTTACAAATGAACTTAACCTCGACTTG
Organism: Amblyraja radiata; assembly: GCF_010909765.2. NCBI lineage: Eukaryota > Metazoa > Chordata > Chondrichthyes > Rajiformes > Rajidae > Amblyraja > Amblyraja radiata. The sequence goes on from NC_045968.1 coordinate 23,095,588, forward strand.
ACAAAGCCTATAGCTCCGGTCATTCTAAGTGGTGGTCAGAATGAATACTGAAAAGGCTCCAATTTCCCACATTAGGCTCTTGGATGTTAATCAAGTGACCAACTAGTTGACATGACCAAAACAGCTTTGCTTTAGCTTTGCTTAATGCCAGCACTGACTGTAAGTATACATTATAGCAGCAAATCATTCACTCAGGGTTGCACTTATACCACCCTGTGTTGTCATAATTGTACCATACAATGACTGGTGGGTAGGTCACTTCTGTAACCAGGTGTAGGACATTTTATCATCATAACACGGATACTTCAGCAATGGTTATATTTCACACATTTTAAACAAGTCAATTAAACCAAGAATGTTTCTTGATAGGGACAGGAATTTAATTTTGCATAATGACACAACTGTTTTTTTGTCCTATGATAGTTTCTTGAGAAAATTATTTGCTTATCAGCTGAATTATACCAAAAATAGTTTGTTTAGCTGTAGCATGCAATAAATCACACAGCAGTTTGAAATAGAGTGCAAATCATATTTCCTATAGTCAAATTCTAATTATGTCATAGACAACAGTGTATGATGTTTTGCTTTGACATCGTCTGTTTGTTCTGTCCGAGCAATTTGATTTTTCATCTCTCTGTTGTATTTTTGTTTCTCATATCAACTTTTCGAGTGTGTTTTTTTAATTCAGTGGTAGCAAGAGATTTACTGGGCTACATTCTTATGTGCCACTGTGTAGTCATAGAGGGATGCAGTGTGGAAACAGGCCGTTTGGCCCATCTTGCCACACCAGCCAACATGTCCCAGCTACACTAGTCCCACCTGCCTGCATTTGATCCATATCCCTCCAAACTTATTCTATCCATGTACCTGTCTAACTGTTGCTTAAACGTTGGGATGGTTCCAGCCTCAACTACCTCCTCTGGCAAGCTTGTTCCATACACCCACCACCCTTTATGTGAAAATGTTACCCCTCAGATTCCGATTAAATATTTTCTCCTTCACCTTGAACCGATGTCCTCTGGTCCTTCATTCTCCTATTCTGGGCAAGAGATTCTGGCAATCTACCCGATTTATTCCTCTCATGATCTTATACACCTATATAAGATCATCCCTCATCCTCCTGCACTCCATGGAATAGAGACCCAGCCTACTCAACCTCTCCCTATAGCTCAGGTCTTTTAGTCCTGGCAACATCCTTGTAAATCTTCTCTGAACCCTTTCAAACTTGACCATATCTTTCCTATAACATGGTGCCCAGACCTTCTGCTGATAATTATAATGAGTAAGAAACTGACACAAATTTACATGATGGTTTTCTTGCACCTGGTTTAAGTGAATTATGGAAAATGAAGGTTTAAAACGGTGCTGATCAAAACAGTATAGGACCTTTCTCAATACTGGATTGGTGACAAACTAACTCAGAATTTAGAAACAACAACTGTAGATGCTGGTTTGCAAAAACAGGACACAAAGTGCTGTAACAACAGATCAGGCAACATCTTTGGAGAACGTAGATCAGAGAAGTTTCAGGTCTGAGCATTATTCAGACTAATTCTTCAGATAGAATTTAATTTGATATGTGATGTGATTAAAATCTTATTGAATGCCTAGTTCTTACAGATTGTAAATATTGCAGGTTTTATCTATCACACTATCGCAAACAAAGATTTGCATGCAAAGATTTGTGTTGCACTTAACTGATTTCACCTTAAAATCATTGCCTTGTTAATATAGAACAAATGAGCAATCACTAGCTGGAGCATGCTGAAAATAAGAAGTGCTGGAAGTTCTCAATAGCACTGGTAGAGAGGAAATTGGAGCAGCCTTTTAGATCAATGGCTTATTATCAAGATACTTGGGTAAGTTGTGTATGTAGAGGTTGCTAGGTTTAACATTACATACTGACAGATAGAGAACGGAATGAGGAAGAGAGGGAGAGAGGGAGAGAGGGAGAGAGGGAGAGAGGGAGAGAGGGAGGGAGAGAGGTAGAGAGGGAGGGAGAGAGGGAGAGAGGGAGATTTTTGAGTATAGGAGTAAAGAGGTCCTTCTGCAGTTGTACAGGGCCCTGATGAGACTACATCTGGATTATTGTGTGCAGTTTTGGTCTCCAAATTTGAGGAAGGACATCTTTGCTATTGAGGCAGCGCAGAGTATGTTCACGAGGTTAATCCCTGGGATGGCGGGACTCATATGAGGAAAGATTGGAAAAACTGGGCTTATATTCACTGGAATTTGGATGAGAGGATCTTAAAGAAACTTATTAAATTATAAAAGGATTGGACAAGTTAGATGCAGGAAAAATGTTCCCAATGTTGGGTGATTCCACAACCAGGGGCCACAGTCTAAGAATAAAGGGGAGGCCATTGAGATGAGAAAAAAAAAATCACCTAGAGAGTTGTGTATTTGTGGAATTCTCTGCCGCAGAACGCAGTAGAGGCCAATTCACTGGATGAATTTAAAAGAGAGTTAGATTGCTGGCTAGTGGAATCAAGGGATATGGGGAGAAGGCAGGCACGGGTTATTGATTTTGGATGATCAGCCATGATCACAATGAATGGCAGTGCTGGCTCGAAGGGCCAAATATTTTCTATGTTTCTACATTTCTATTTACTGTGAGGGAAACTGTTATGTTGCTGAACTACATTGCAAACATATCCACGAGCACTCAACATAACTTACGATCATTTTTTACACTAAAGTATTAAATTAAAATATGAGTGAGATAAGCATTTGAGTGCCCTCTGAATGTAAAAACATCTCATCTATCTGCTCCATCACTCTGTGACTTTGGACTGCATCGGCGTAATGATTGAATGTTGATGAAAGGTATCCTTCATCGTGTAGTAATAATTCTGTCTTCATGGAAGAGTGATAGGATATAAAGTCAATGGAATGAATTTCAAAGGGAGGGTATAATTTATTGAGGCTGCTATATGCTGCATTTCATGCCCCCCCCCCCCCCCCCCCCCCCCCCCCCCCCCCCCAACCATAGGTGAAATTCTAGATGGGTTGATGGATTTGTTCAGTTAAAAAATAAGATGAACTTCTGAAACTCGTCCGATGATGTGATGGTGAATCCACGTCTACTCTCTCATTCCATTGTATCCCTTATCTGTCAGTTTGAATGGTTCACACTTTCTCCTCACGTTCAGGTCAGAAAATTGATAATTGTGTCTCTTTTACATTGGTTGTTAGCTCATCAGATCCACTTCACCTTTGTCACAGCCCTTGTTTATATATGTTAGCTGCTTTGCAGGGATATTCATACAGCTTATCGGCAACTTGCTAATTTCATAAGCAGGAGAAATTCCCTCAGACAGAAGGAATCCTCCACCCATTGCAAAAGCAAGATCTAGGATGTCGATAGAGTTACCAAAGGAAAATAGATGGAAGCAGCAAGGAATTTTAACCCACTAAACAACAAAGGCATTGCCCATAATTAGAACAGAAAATACCAGAAATGAACTATAGGTCAGATAGCAGAAATATGTTTTAGGTTGATGACCTTTGATTATGCTGATAAAATCTAAAACATTAAGTGTTTTTCGCTCCGTAGTTACTGCCTGATCCACTAAATTCGTCTGGGCATTATCAGGGTTTATTTCAGATTTCTGGCATCTGCAGATTTTTTTTTAGCTTTCCATCATTGTCTGATCTCTTTAGGTATCACTTCCCAGACTCTGCTTTAACCACCTTGATAAAGCAATGGTGGCAGTGTTGATTTGGTATAAAAATGGCTTTTGGATGCTAACAAAATTGTAAATGGCCATTCTTTGTATTAAACAACAACCTCTCCCCATAGATTTTAGGTAGACCGCTGGCCAAAGTTTGTCCAGCAGTCCGAACATGGGTCTCTGAAAAAGTCATATTTTGTTTAACTGCTTCTGTGAAACTTCCAAGCCACGGTACTGGCTAGCAACAAAGAACTGCCAATGCCCTTTTACAAAAAAAAGACACAAAGTGCTGGAGTAACTCAATGGGTCAGGCAGCATCTCTGGAGAACATGGATAGGTAATGTTTTGGGTTGGAACCCTTCTTCAGATTCAATTGGGCTAGCTGACATTTTGGGACAGGACCCTGCTTCACACTCAGCATGGATAGGTGGCATTTTGGGTTGGGATACCTTTTCAGACCCAAAGTGTCCTGATCCTGATGTCACCTGCTCATATTATCCAAAGATGCCGCACGACCTAGTGACTTATTCCAGCACTTTGTACATTTTTTTTGCAGTAATGGTTGTTGGGAAGATAAAGTTCAATCACAATCTGTTCAGTTTTCTTCTCTAGAACTTTAACTCACTTTCCAGTTCTGTTCTCTGGGGCAACTGTAATGACAGACTTTCTGATGAAGTATTATGTTGAACTATTATCTGCTTCTTGAGGAAATGGTCAACAAGGTTCTATTCGTTCCCTAACCAATTAACATCATGAGGAACAAACCAATTTCCCAATTCATGATATTTGGTAGCTGGGACAAATTTTGGTTGTTCAATTTGAGGGCTGGCAACCATAGACATGACATGAGGAGCATGGCTGGTCAGAGAGTGAACCAGGGTATTGCCTTCAAGCACTCTCAAAGTCAGCTGAGGGAAGCGCTGCAGGGCACAAAGGTGGACGGGCAGAACAATCTGGATGAAGTTAATGGCTGGAGGCCTTGCAGCAGCCTAGGGCTCGCCTGGATTGGGTTCCGCTCTATAAGACCTAGAGGGAGGCTGGACTTTGAAATGGCGCCAATCCTGGAGCCTCTTGCATGCTGTCTCAGTGGGCTATTTCTGTGCACTTTGCTATTTGGGGATTGTGCTTAGATATGGCAATACGTTATTGAACTGAATGCAAAGAAAGAATGTTGCTATGCATTTGCACATATGACAACAAAGCTGCATTGATCATTGACCATTAACATTGTGATGAGGCATTTTAGAACATTCTGAGTGTTTGTTTTAATAGAGGACACACAGAACACAGCAAAGTACAACACAGGAACAAGCTCATGGTCCCACAATGTCAGTGCTGAACATGACACCAAATTAAACAGCTTCCTTCTGCTGTACATGATCATTTCCCACTATTCCCTGCTCATTAAAACCATGCTCGCTAGTATTTGAATTATCCACCCTGGGAAGAATGAAATCTGACTCTCTAACCTTTCTCTTCCTCTAATAATTTAATAAACAATCCAAGTTTATCCAACCTCTCCTCATAGCTAATATCCTCTGATCCATGCAGCATCTTGGTAAACCTTTTCTGCAAAATCTCTCCAAAGCCTCTGTATCCTTCCTTGTAATGGGGCGACCAGAACTGCACACAATACTCCAAATGCAGCCTAACTAAAGTGTTATGCAGCTGCAACATGACTTCTTGGCTTATACTCTGTGCCCGGCTGATGAAGGCAAGTATACTATTTGCCTTCTTTATCACACTCCCTATTTGTCTTGCTAGTTTCAGGGAGCTAAGGACTTGCAATGTTTTTAGTTTACTTTCTCATTAAAATAGTCTATTGTTACCTGCCTTCCACTAGGTCCAGCTTTCTTTGATGTTTCTTTTGTAACGTTGCTGCTTTCTCCAATACTTTCATATTTGGGATCTCCCTTCTTCTTAGCATTCTCTCCAATAGATTCATCTTTGGCTCCATCTGTTCTGTTAACATTTCTTCTAATAGTACCATATCTACGAGGTTCAGGAGTTGGCTACAAAATAAAAGCCAAATAATAATTCATAGACAGATAGACACACATAGGAACACACATACATGCACATGAGCATGCACACGTATGCACAGACACACAGACACACAGACACAGACACACAGACACACGGCCACACACAAAAACATACAACATACTGTATGCGCAGCAAAGACATATGCACTCGCACTCACATGGACATACAGAGGCACACATGCACACGTGTATAACACACACACATATACAGGCACGTAATCAAACACATGCCAGCAAACACACTGTTAGAGCAGTAAATAACACACACGTACACACACACACACACACACACACACACACACGCACGCACGCACGCACGCACGCACGCACACACAAAGAACATAGTCACAGGCACAAATTTAGTTTAGTTTAGTTTAGTTTAGTTTAGTTTAGTTTAGTTTAGTTTAGAGATACAGTGCGGAAACAGGCCCTTCAGCCCACTGAGTCCACGACGACCAGCGATCCCCACACATTAACACTATCCTACACACACTAGGGACAATTTACAATTTACTGAAAAAATTAACCTACAAATCTGAATGTCTTTGGAGCACTTTTGGAGCCTCTTTGGAACAAACATAGTTACAGTTATGTACTTACTACCCAGAAAACTAATTATTGATGTTATTAATAGTCTGTTATTACCTGCATTCCACTTGGTCCAGCTTTCTTTGGTGTTTCTTTTGTGACTTTGCTGCTTTCTCCAATATTTTTATATCTGGGATTTTCCTTCTTCTTAGCATACACCCCAATAGATTTATCTTTGTCTCCATCCGTTCTGTTAGTATTTCCTCTAATAGTACCATATCTACGAGCTTCAGGAGTTGGCTTCAAAATAAAAGCAAAATAATAATTTCAATATCTCCAATTTCTCTATTCCATTTTCTTTCGTAGATAGATGGACACACAGAGGATACACAGAGGAACACACATACATGTACATGAGCGTGCACACATATGCATTGACACACAGACACAAACACACAGACACAAACACACACACGCACACAGACACACACACACACACACAACTAATGCACACTCTTGCAAAGACATATGCACTTGCACACACATGGACACACAGAGGCACACATGCACACAAGTGTGTAACAGACACATACACACATGTAAACAAACAAATGCAAGCAAACACACTGTTTGAGCAGTAAGTGCCTCACACACACAGAACAGACACAGGCACAACACTAACATAGTTAGTTATATACCTACTAATCAGAAAACCAATTATTGAAGTTTATTTTGGTTAAACGTAGACATTGGAAGTGGCAGTTTTGAATTACAGCGAGTAAAAGAGACCATTACCCCTTTCGACTGACTTCTCTCTATGTCTCCATCACAGGGGACAGACGATCAACTGACATCAATAGACAATAGACAATAGGTGCAAGAGTAGGCCATTCGGCCCTTCGAGCCAGCACTGCCATTCAATGTGATCATGGCTGATCATCCACAATCAGTACCCCGTTCCTGCCTTCTCCCCATATCCCCTGACTCCGCTATCTTTAAGAACCCTAACCAGCTCTCTCTTGAAAGTATCCAGAGAACCAGCCTCCACTGAGGCAGAGAATTCCCCAGACTCACAACTCTCTGTGTGAAAAAGTGTTTCCTCATCTCTGTTCTAAATGGCTCACCCCTTATTCTTAAACTGTGGCCCCTGGTTCTGGACTCCCCTAACATCTGGAACATGTTTCCTGCCTCTAGCGTGTCCAAACCCTTAATAATCTTATATGTTTCAATAAGATGCCCTCTCATCCTTCTAAATTCCAGAGAATACAAGCCCAGCCGGTCCATTCTCTCAGCATGTGACAGTCCCGCCATCCCGGGAATTAACCTTGTGAGCCCATGCTGCACTCCCTCAATAGCAAGAATGTTCTTCCTCAAATTTGGTGACCAAATACTCCAGGTGTGGTCTCAATAGGGCCCTATACAACTGCAGAAGGACTTCTTTGCTCCTACACTCAACTCCTCTTGTTGTGAAGGCCTCCATGCCATTCGCTTTCTTCACTGCCTGCTGTACCTGCATGCTTACTTTCATTGACTGATGAACAAGGACCCCCAGATCCCATTATACTTCCCCTTTTCCCAACTAGACACCATTTAGATAATAATCTGCCTTCCTGTTTTTGCTGCCAAAGTGGATAACCTCACATTTACGCACATTAAACTGAATCTGCCATGCATCTGCCCACTCACCCAACCTGTCCAAGTCACCCTGCATTCTCATAGCATCCTCCTCACAGTTCACACTGCCACCCAGCTTTGTGTCATCTGCAAATTTGCTAATGTTACTTTGAATCCCTTCATGTAAATCAATTATGTATATTGTAAATAGCTGCGGTCCCAGCACCGAGCCTTGCGGTACCCCACTAGTCACTGTCTGCCATTCTGAATGGGACCCGTTAATCCCTACTCTTTGTTTCCTGTCTGCCAACCAATTTTCTATCCATGTCAGCACTCTACCCCCAATACCGTGTGCCCTAATTTTGCCCACTAATCTCCTATGTGGGACCTCATCAAATGCTTTCCGAAAATGCAGGCACACTACATCCACTGGCTCTCCCTTGTCCATTTTCTTAGATACATCCTCAAAAAATTCCAGAAGATTAGTCAAGCATGATTTCTCCTTCATAAGTCCATGCTGACTCAGTCCGATCCTGTTACTGCTTTCCAAATATGCCGCTGTTTCATCTTGTATGATTGACTCCAGCATCTTCCCCACCACCGATGTCAGGCTAACTGGTCTATAATTCCCTGTTTTCTCTTTCCCGCCTTTCTTAAAAAGTGGGATAACATTAGCTACCGTCCAATCCACAGGAACTGATCCTGAATCTATAGAACATTGGAAAATGATCACCAATGCATCCACGATTTCTAGAGCCACTTCCTTAAGTACCCTAGGATGCAGACCATCAGGCCCTGGGGATTTATCAGCCTTCAGTCCCATCAGTCTACCTAACACCATTTCCTGTTTAATGTGGATTTCCTTCAGTTCCTCTGTCATCCCAGATCCTCTGGCCACTTGTACATCAGGAAGATTGTTTGTGTCTTCCTCAGTGAAGACGGATCCTAAGTACCTGTTCACCTCATCTGCCATTTCCTTGTTCCCCATAATAAATTCATCTTTTTCAGTCTTCAAGGTCTTAACTAACTTAACTTTGGTTTTAACTAATTTTTTCCTCTTCACATACCTGAAGAACATTTTTTTCCACTTCACATACCTTTTACTATCTTCCTTTATATTCATGGATAGCTTACCTTCGTACCTCATCCTTTCTCCCCGTATTCCCTTTTTAGTTATCTTCTGTTGCCCTTTAAACGTTACCCAATCCTCTGGCTTCCCGTTCATCTTTGCGATGTTGTACTTCTTCTCTTTTATTTTTATACTGTCCCTGACGTCCCTTGTCAGCCACGGTCGCCCCTTACTCCCCTTGGAATCTTTCTTCCTCTTTGGAATGAACTGATCCTGCACCTCCTGTATTATTCCCAGAAATACCTGCCGTTGTTGATCCACTGTCATCCTTGCTCGGGTATCTTTCCAGTCTTTACATTAAACTTGTAACATAGATATACATACAAACAGACACATTTCATAATACATAAGGGCCAGGCTTTTTTCTGCAACTTCTCCAAAGCTCCATATCCTTCCTTGTAAGGGGGCGATCAGAACTGCACACAATACTCTAAATGCAGCCTAACTAAAGTTTTATAAAGTTGTAACATGACTTTCTGGCTTTTATACTTTGTGCCGTGACTGATGAAGGCAAGTATACCATTTTCCTTCTTTATCATACACTCTATTTGTCTTGCTAGTTTCAGGGAGCAAAGGACATGCAATTATTTGGTTTATTTTCTTGTTAAAATAATCTGTTATTACCTGCCTTCCACTTGGTCCAGCTTTCTTTGGTGGTTCTTTTGTAACTTTGCTGCTTTCTCCAAATTTTTCATTTCTGGGATCTTCCTTCTTCTTAGCATACTCTCCAATAGATTCATCTTTGTCTCCGTCCGTTCTGTTAGCATTTCCTCTAATAGTACCATGTCTACGAGCTTCAGCAGTTGGCTTCAAAATAAAAGCAAAATAATAATTTTACTATCTCCAATTTCCCTACTCGATTTGCTTTCATAGGTAGATAGACACAGAGAGGAACAGATATACTTGCACACGAGCATGCACACATGTGCATAGACACAGAGACACAAACACACACATGCCAGACACTTGCAAAGATAGTTACACTCGCATTGGGAAAGATAGTTTGCTTGCAAAGATAGTTATACTCGCACACACATGGACACACAGAAGCACACATGCACATATGTGTATAATACACACATACATACATGCAAACAAAAACATGCATGCACACAAACACATGCATGCGCACACACACACACACACACACACACACACACACACACACACACACACACACACACACACACACACACACACACACACACACACACACACACACACACACACACAGAACATAGACACATGCTCAAACTTAACATAATTTACAGTTATATACCTACTAACAAGAAGACCAATTATTTTTGTTAAACCTAGACATTGGAGGTGGCAGTTATAGAATTATAGAGTAAAGAAATCCATTACCCCTTTCAACTGACTTCTTTGTGCCTTCATAATAGGGAACAGACTATTAACTGATGTCTACTACTAACCTACCAACTCCCACACCATACCAACACTTAACCTATCCAAACTAAACTTTCTTCCAACCTGTCTCTTGCAAAGACGTTATCCTCTACTCTCAATTTCTCCACCTCCACTGCATCTGCTCCCAAGATGAGGCTTTCCATTCTAGGATATCCAAGATGTCCTCATTATTTAGTAAAAGTGACTTTCCCTCTGCTGTCACTGATGGATCCCTCATCTATTCCTCCATGTCCTATAGTTCTGCTTTCACTCCCCCTTCCCCCAAAACAGAACAAGGATAGAAAGGTCCTCACCTTTCACCCCACCAGCTCTGCATCCAAAACATCACCTGAACTTCTGTCACCTCTAACGTGATACCACCACCAGTCCAATCTTCCCATCCCCACCCTTTTTGCCATCTGCAGAGACCGTTCCTGCTGCAACTCCTTGGTTCACTCATTCCTTCCCACGCAAACCACCTGATTCTCTGATATATTCCCCTGCAACCCCAAGAGATGTAACACCTGTCCCTATACCTCCTCCATCACCATGATCCAGAGACCATAGCAGTCTTTCCAGGTGAGACAGAGGTTCACGGACACCTTCTCTAACCTCATGTACTACATTTAGTGGTCTTCTGTACATCAGCGAGACCAAGCGTAAACTCAACGACCGTTTTGTCAAACATTTTCACTTTCACACCAAGGCCTATAAGACCTCCCAGCTTCTAACCATTTTAACTCCTCTTCCTATCCCCATACTGATCTTTCTGTCCAGGGCCTCCACCAGAGTGATGCCACACATAAACTGAAGAAACATCACATCATCTTCTGCTTGGTTAGCTTGCAATCTAATAGTATGAACATTGAATTCACTAATTTTAAGTATTTAAAACTCCCTCCCACTCTCCCTTCTCCCCCCCCCCCCCCCCTCCACTGTGCCACATCTGATGTACCAGTACTGTACATTATGTTTGAAAGGACCATTCGGATAACGGAGGGGTAGAAAGTATTTCCGAGTCTGGTGGTGCATATTTTCAAGCTTCGGTACCTTCTGCCCAACTGGAACAGGGGGAAGAAAGAATGATCTCACTAACAACTCTTCCCACTGCCACTTGACTCTCTGCCTGCCGAGTTTGTTGTCCGCTTGTGACAACGTGATCAGTTTGTTTCTTCTCCTCATTTCAGAGCCATTCCTGAAGACTAAGGAGAGCTCAATCACCTGGGATTCTGCCATTGGTCTTCATAATCTTTGAACCTGTGCAAGAAATGTATCCAAAACAATGCTAATAGCTGGCATGTATCCATGTATTAATACGATCAGCATTAATTAGCTTGAAAGAATGCTAACCGTGCACAGTATCAGGTGCAATAAATGTGCTAAGATACTTAACAGCACTATTAGTAATGACTGGCAAAATGGATCATAATAATGAAATTAGAGCACACTGCATTGTTAACCCTGCAAGAAATGTACAGCAATCAATCGTAGGCCCTTACGTTTCTTTACCATATATGTGGGTGGCTGAGATCTTTTTCCAGAGCTATGCCTAGTCTTTGCTTTTTGCTTCACATATTGTCTGTCAATTTGTTTTGTTTCATATTCAGGCTTCTGAAACCGAAGTAAAAATTAAAGTATTTTAGCTGTACAATCTCATTTTGAACAACAATCAGAGCCATGTACTTATTTTGCCAGTGAAAATGTGGATGGGCCTTTACAATTATATGTCACTTATGTGGAAACCAGGGGAAACAAACAGAATGATCAGCCATGATCACAAAGAATGGCTCGAATGGCCGAATGGCCTCCTCCTGCACCTCTTTTCTATGTTTCTAGAACAAAAGTTAAATGTCACATTAAAGTAGGATTGTACTGGTTGAAAACTGAGACTGGAAAAATATACTGGTCTCAGTGTACTTAAAAAGTACGTTGATTAGCATGTATTGTGCATAATCTACAAGCCTGTGAAGCAGGAGCCTGGAAGAGGATCTTTTTTTGTCCAGTGTTATTATTTTAAATGTCCAGACTTTCTCTGTCAGAAGAGCATCCAACAGTGATCACAAAACATGCTCTGCAGACCATTGGAGTTTTGAGATGGAAATAGTTGTTCTTGTAGGGACCACAAACACTGATGCAGCGGAGTTGGACTTTGTGTGTGAAATCTTACAAGAGACAAGATACAAGATACATTTATTTGTCACGTGTACCAATTGGTCCAGTGAAATGTGTGGTTGCGTTACAGCCATACGAGTAATAAAGAGCACATAACATAAAGTCTTTAAAGTGCTCACTCCATTACATCTGTCTCCAAAAGAGCTTCACTCTGGGCACTGAAGTTACCAACAACCACTTTCCACAGATGCTTGACTGTGCATCAGGAGGGTTTCCTCTGCCCATGGGAAGGTGAGCTTTTTTGCATCTTCCATTTTATCCAGACGCACGCTCCAATCGATTTCAGCAATCTTTCTAATGTTGAGCATTGACTTCCTCCAACAGAATGCAGAAAATAGACATTTCCTTTTTTTAGGGATGCAGGCATGACTACAATTAAAAATAATAAGATTCAACCAATGTTAGTGAAACCAAGTTGTTTAGTTTAGCCTATTATTATTGTCACAGTACCTTTAAGTGTATGCATGTTTATGTATGATTATGTATGTCTGCATATACACTGACCTTTTTTGTATATTATATTGTCTATAATATGTACTAGAGTACCCTGAGTACTATGTTTACACATTCTGTTGTGCTGCTGCAAGTAAGAATGTTATTGTTCTGTCTGGGACATATGACAATACAGCACTCTTGACTCTCTTGACTCTTGAAGCTTTTTATTGCGTGCTATTCAGTCAGCAAAAAGACTATACATGATTTCAATCAAGCTGTCCACAGTGTACAGATACAGGATAACAGGTATAATAGTTGGGAAGAAACTGTCCCTGAATCTGGAGGTGTATGTTTTCAACAGCACAGCACTGGGTAATAAAACTGGAGATCACCAGGAGAGCAAAGGTTTAATGGTGCAAGGTATTGCAATGTGACATTTCCTTCCACCCCCCCACACCCTCACAAGTTCAGCATGTTTCCCACGACCCTTATCAAACATCTACAAATGTATTGTTGAAAGCATCATATTGAGATGCATTACAACTTGCTTTGGCGACTGCTCTGCCCAAGACCACAAGAAATTGCAGAGCTTTGTGGATGCAGCCCAGTCCATTGGGCAAACCATCCTTCCCACAATTGATCCCATCAACACTTCACATTGCTTTGGCAAAGCAGCCACAATAATCAAGTACCATTTACATCCCAGTCATTCCCGCTTCTCCCTTCTTCAGTCAGACAGAAGATTCAAAAGTTGAATGCACGTAACTCCAGATTCAGGAACAGTGTCTTCCCCACTGTTATCAAATTACTGAACAGTACTCCCATAAATTAAAGGTGAAGTCCTAATCTCTATAAAACTTTCATTGCCCAGAACTTGAGATACGATCTCATGTGAGCCCTATCCAATTTTATCAAATCATTCCTTTTGTGCTTAAATAACCATGCAAAAAGCTTTATGCTTTATACTTGTCTGTTGTACCCCCATATCAGCATTTTCTGCAAACTTCAACATATAGTAATTTCCTTCACCCACACTTTATTGGAACTGAATGTGGAATTATTGATGAATATTAAGAACAGGTCAACATAAATGAAAGGAAATAAACACAAAATGCTGGCGTAACTCAGCAGGACAGACATCATTTCTGGAGAGAATGAATGGGTGATGTTTTGGGTCAAGACCCTTCTTCAGACTGTACATATATGAAATATATTGATATATATATATAGTATATATATGAATATATATATATATACAGTATATATATGAATATATATATATATACAGTATATATATGACATATATGAAAGGATATATTTTCATGCCTCGTTTGTTAAGGCTATTCTTTACCTTGAGTTCAGGTACTTCACGATTCAGAATGCCTTTATTTGTGCCCTTCTCTCTGGTCATTTCATAATTTCTGTACATCAGCGCATAAGCCTCCTGTTGGGTTTTTGCCTTCAAGAAAAGAAAAATAATAAAAACAATTCTGCCACAGTAAAATATGGTGGAATGGTGATTGGGGAAAGCACTGCCGTGTTCTTGGTTGTTACTGTTACAATAGGTAATAATCTTCAATATTTTGGGCAGATTTAACTTTTCTCTCTAAACCAGCTGTTCCAGTCTCCATTTAAACACAATAATTATACTAAATAAGAACTAGAAGCAGGAATGCCCCTTTTGGCCCGCCGTGCCTGCTCCACCAGTAAGTACGATCATGGCTGTGTTTTGGCCATGATGGACATAGTGCAGATGCTCGAGAAAGTGGTCGCCAGGTCCGTATTTATTCTCACCGATGTACAGGAGGCGATATCGAGAACACCAAATGCAACAGACAAGTTTAGAGGAGGTGCAAGTGAATGTCTGCCTCACCTGAACGACTGTTTAGGTCCCTGGTTAGAATTGAGGGAGAGGGTGTCGAGATCCCAGAATCAAGATAAAAGTCCTAAACTTTTATTACTATTCATTCATTGAAATTATTAGTGAGCAGGATTTCTGCAAGTAGCCCAGGTGTTTCTGTGAAGACTGAAGTATAGAGATGTCATAAGATCATAAGATCATAGGTGATAAGAGTAAAATTAGACAATGCGGCCCATCAAGTTTCTCTGCCATTCAATCATGGCTAATCTATCTCTCGCACAACTCCATTCTCCTGCCTTCTCCGCGTAAACTCTGACACCCGTACTAATCAAGAAAAGATGTCGGATCCTCTCTACCTCAAATGTACATAGCCCCCTACCTCCATCCAAATTCACATGCTCACTGGAATTAGAAATCCCCCCAAAATGCATGGAGGGTGAAAGGGTTTGAAGCAAGGAAGAAGGTGATACTGATATTTGGCAATCTTATTTGTACTCACAAATATATTACACAAGATATTTCAGTCAAAATGAAATAAGACTATTTTACCACCCAAACAGGCGGCTTACAATCCAGCAGTATGAATATTGATTTCTCTAAGTTCAAGTAACCCTTGCTTCCCCTCTTTCTCCATCCCTCCCCCACCCTGATCGTCATACAAATTTTATTGTCATGCTGTTGAGTTCCATTGTCTGTATAACTCCTTATCACCAATCCTGCAGCCAAAAATGGACCATTGTCTCCACATTTCCTTGGTTATCATTCCTTTCTGCACATCTTCCATTCATTTGTCCTAAGTGCCCTCTGTACCCTCGTTCCCATTTCCACTGACTCTCAGACTGAAGAAGCATCTCCAGCCAAAATGTCCCGCATTCCTTTTCTCCAGAGATGCTGCCTGACCCACTGAGTTACTCCAGCATTTTCTGTCTATCTTTACTTGAGCACGGTTGGGAGTGCCTCGTCGGGTCTATGGATTGCACAAATCAGGGCAAAGCCACAACCGACTTCTCTTCACTCTTGCTCAACGCTGTGTTTGACGCACCTGACCTGCCCCCAATGTGTGTCCACTTGAGCTGCCAACACTTCTAGTGCGTCGCCCGCCAGTTTTTAGTGTCTGGCTTCGGTTTAAGACTATTTTTAGTTCCTTTAAATACATCTATTGTTTTTTTAAACTTTCACCCTGCCAATTGTTTTTGTGAAATATCAACTTCTTTACTGATTCTGTCCTGCCCTCTATCTTAATATATTTTTCCCGCTACTCCAGTGCTGCCTGACCAACTGAAGATCTCCAGCATAGTCTGTTTATTTCTGACATTTGCAACATTTTACTCTGTAAATATTACTGTGCATTAGCTGAATGATCTTGTTGCCTTTGAACTAGAGTGTCATTTGGGCCTGATGTGATGGTGTACTTTCCTGCATTGATCTTTGCTCCCTGATCCTGGCTCTGCCTTTACCTCTTTTACATTGGGTTTGATTTTCAGTATGCCTCGAATGGGTTCTTCACAGATTCTTGTTCCACTCTTTCAGGGCTTGACTGGACAAAAGAGAAGTGAATGACATCAATTTAGCATTAGAAACTCCTCCTGTCCAGGATTGGGTTCATGATAAAATCAGGACATTCTCTCACTGCGATCCCAGTAAAGGATTGCTTGTTACCTTTAGATACTGCGACCTATATTTTCTCATAGGCACCCCAACTAAGCTGAGGTAACAGCAAGGAAATCAGTCCCTGACAGCCTATCCTGTTACCCAAGCTCTCCTCAATCCCCTTCTGAAAAGAAAGATGTTGGATGGAGCACTGACCCACCACAAGGACCTTAGGTAAATAGCAACGGTCAGGATAGAGGACAGCCCAAAACTTGATGCAAATATCCAAGAGCAACAATGGCGAACAGTATCACATCTCACAGTGGTGTATTCAATAAAATTGAGCAATGTTGCTCGAGTTCTTGGAAGCCATTTGCCTTCACCCTCTTTACCCCTTTTGTTATTGCTATCATCATTTAAATTTGAATAGCTGAAGACCTGAGTTAATCTTTAAAGAATACAGAAACTGTATAGTTTTGCCTCCACTGGGGCTGGTTGTAACACTTACTGCTGGTGTCCCCCATCCTACTTATCTAACTCCACACCTTTGAGTGGCACAAGTGGTGCAACAGTAGAGTTGTTGCCTTACAGCCCCAGAGACCTGGATTCAATCCTGACTGTCTGTATAGAGTTTGTACATTCTCCCTGTGACTGTGTGTGTTTTCTATATGTGCTCCAGTTTCCTCCCGCATTCCAAATTGGCTTCGGTAAATTGTCCCCGGTGTGTAGGATAGAACTAGCGCATGGGTGATCGTTGGTTGGCACAGACTCTGGGAGCCGCAGAGCCTGTTTCGATGGTGTATCTTTAAACTAAACTAAATCTCAGCTGCTCTATCCCTGACTGCAAACCATGTGGCCTCTCCTCCTTTTTGAAACCTTTGCTAATTCTTGACAGTATTCTGGGAACCAGCTCTTTATGGTTAAATCATTAATTTCATTTAGAGTGCAACATAGAGAATAGGGATGAAGGGAGACCAAGCCAAAAACTGAATACACGGGCAAAGGGAACAACATTGAGAGAATTAACATTGGACATCAACTTAAACATATATAAATAATGTCTGCTTACTTTGGTGCCAAACTTACAAAATTGCTTGAAACCAATTAATAAACACTTCACCATATTTGAGCACATCTCCCAAATAATTTCAATGTTCATATTCACCATCTCCTTATTTTCATAATCCAATCTTTTCCCAAAGAATAATATAACTTTTAAAGCTAATCGCTCAAATACATTGGAAAGAAAGATAATATAGAGTTGCGCTATGACTTACCCATAGATATTCTTGTGTTGGTTACGTTACATATTAGTTGTAGATAGCTTACATTTTCAAAGGCCCTTTTTTAAACATTGAGTGATCAACTTGAGATGAGAAGAGAGGCATATTAATTCCACTATTATACCACTAGGAAGTAATCTCAGGGTGATTATGTCAAACCATTGATTTATGACTTACAGATATGAATATTGTGTCACAATACCTCACACAATCGCTATTGTGTAGGTCACATTTGTAATCTAAGTCACAGTCGTTCACCAATTGTAAACGGAACTCTGGCTAATAATTGACATCTGACTTAATTGAATTAAGTCAGTTTTTAATTAACCATCACAACACTTGACAATGATGTCAATAGGTTGTATTTAAATAGACACATTCCATTCAACCCTCACAGAGTGAGGATATTAATATCCATCAATATTATAGATTTTTGTGAGAATAGATTCTGGAGCTCCTGTGGGATTCTACATGGCTGATCAATGCTTAATTCTGTAAAAACAAGGTTTTGTACATAAAGAACATGATCAGGGTGACGAACAAATCACACGAGTTCAAGCTCCACATTTCTGTCTGACTTTCAGTGAAATCTGAAACGTTGGGGCGGTACAGTTGTGCAGAAGTGGAGTTGCTGCCTCACAGCACCAGAGACCTGGTTTTCATCCTGACTAAGGGTGCTGTGTGTACATTCTCCCCGTAACCACGTGGGTTTTCCTTGGGTGCTCCATTTTCCTCTCCCACTCCAAAGACGTACAGGTTTGTAGATTAATTTAGCTTCGGCAAAAGTTATAATCTACGTAGTGCGTAGTTTAGTGCTAGTTTACGGGGATCACTAGTCAGCTCAGAGTGGACTCAGTATGCAGAAGGGCCTGATTCTGCGCTGTATCTCTAAAACTAAAAAGTGACTTTTTAACATCATTCATTCGTGAATCTTGTCACCTCATTTTCTGTTACTTTCCTTAAAACTTCAGAACGTACAGCAAAATATGAAGATGTTTGTGATTGGGGGTGGTTTGCTGGCTCTACCAACGTGCATGGTGAGAAGGAAAGTTGCAAAGTGAGGTGGGAGATCCAAGTACATGGTGAAGGGAGGGTCAGTTGTTTGCAAGGTGAGAGATGTTGGATTTTACTTTAGTAATATTTGTCACTGAGACACAAGGTTTGGTAGCATAATAAAGTCCAACGATTTGTGATGTGGGAAATAGCCTTGTTGCTTTGATTGGTATCATTATCTCTTTTTACTTGGCAACTTGGCAACACTGAAATGGGTGGGATTCATTTGAAAGAGGCTACTAGCTTCATAACGCAGATTTCAATTATTTCATAGTAGAAGTTCCAGTGTTTTGCAGCATTGTCAGTATTTCTGCTTAAAACTGTCACCAGAGACACCCAAATACTACCTGGCCTAAAAAGGAGGCATAGGGCACAGTCCAGCACTTTACGGGAATGGGGAGAGGAGTTGAAATGGTTAACAACCAGGAGATCCAATAGGTCTTGTTGGACCAAGTGCATGGGTTGATCCACTGGGTGGCACCACCGGAATGGCTGCCTCGCCAACAGTCTGTTTGTCCCCTCTCTGTTTTTATTAATTGTGAGATACAAATTCAATCACAAACTCTTCAGAGACAAGGTCAAGAAACAAGTTTTCCTTTATTACATTTCTGCGCAGAAAAGGGTGTCTCTCCTCTATCATCCTCTAGAGACACACAAAAATGGAGGTTGTATCTATCTTTTTATACCTTTCTTCACTATGGTCACCACCTCATGTCTCCCCATCGAGCTTCGTCCAATCATAACATAAAGCCCACATTCCCACGAGAACGTCCAGAAACGTCTCGGAACATCTCCTGACGTCAAAGGCTTCTGCTGGAGTATTTATCTGTTACTTCTTTATCTAGAAGTTCCCTCTGTCCTGTATATTGTTACTTTCTTCGACCAGCAGTCTGGCTTCTGCTGACACCTTATTTCTTTCTAAGTTATAATTTTCAGAGTTCTAGTATAAATCAACCATCCCTATTAACCCTTCTCTCACATTAATTTAAGTATGTTTTAATGTTTCTTGGTCTGTTCTATGTGGGGGGTGGGAGGGGGGGAATTATGTGAAACTTTTAAAAAATCACTCAACTTGACGGAGATTAGATTTTTCTCCGTATCGAATCCCCCCGCGGCCCAACAACGTGGAGTGGTGTGGCCTTTCCTGAAGACCGGCCCGGCGCTTCAAACCGTGTGCACGGCGTGGACTTTAACATCGGGAGCTGTGATCCTTTGCCGAGGATTTTGGAGAGCTCCAACCGTGGGGCCTGTGGACATTAACACCATGAAGCCCGCAGTCTCCAGTAAGAAGAGGCCCACTCAGGAGCTCCTTGCCGCTGAGTGCTTCAACCCATTCCAACGCCGGAGTTTCCATCATCCCGACGTGAGGGCTCGGACATTGGACCATCGGCAGCGGCGAATGCAGAGGGTTCAAAAGCCCCGACCACAGGTGAACAAAGGAGAAAGATGATTGAACTTGGATTCAATCATGAATCATGAAAAATGAAGGAATGTGGATTCCACTGTGGTGGATGTTTATGTTAAATTTTATATTATGTGACTGGGTGTATTGTTGTTTTTTCACTTAGTATGGCTGTATGATAACTCAAATTTCACTGTACCTTAATTGGTACATGTGACAATTAAATTGAATCTTGAATCTTGAATCTTGAAGTGTCCATAAACTAATTTCTACTTTGTCGCTTTTATCTCACTCTGTGCCCCTTTGTGTGTTTTTTCCTGCAATGGCATTGGGTCTTTACAACTCTAAAGCCTTAAACATGAGCATACTCAATGGCAGAGTGTTTACATTAGCCAGATGATTTCTGGGGATGGGTAACACTGATCCAAAGCAAAGGACTATTGTAACCTTGCAGACACCTATTTGGAATCACTGTATTTGTAGGAAAATGCCCAGCAAGATTCAGGTACATGGCTGGACTGTATGTTAAATCAAACTACAGCGTGTATTGAAAGATGCAGCGCCAACTATCAGTGAATACGTTTGGACTTACACTTTTACACATACAGGAATGTATTAGTTAATTTAATATTTAGTATAATCATCTGTGAGGAGATGTTAAAAGTCTACACATGGACATAACAAATTAAGTAATTTGACAAGAAGGAGGTAGATGGAGTGGAAATCTGAGTAAATGTGTGAAAATCTCCAAATGTTTTTTCGGGTAAGTTTCTGTTAAATATCTGCACACAGATGGAGTTGGCTATTCTTTCACACAGGTCACATGATAGATGTTGGAATATTGATTCCCTTGCCTGTACGCTCCAATTATCAATCATTTGGAACTGGAAGGATGAATAACTTCTTCACTCACTGTTGTTAATCTTTGCAATTCTCTACCTAAATGCTGCCAATTGAGAACATATTTGCAACTTAGATATTGTAGTTGAAATAATCCGTCTCCCCTGCTCTTCTCATCTAAATTAACATCTCTATAATGTTAGTGCAATTTTGTGGAACTCCTTAAGAATTAGATCCTTCTCAACTGAATTCTTATTGGGCAGTGAAACTTATTGTTAGGTTGACATAGTCATGAGATACACTAGGAACTCACGGTGCTCATTGAATCTTCACTAGACCCACGTGTAAAAAATAAGACAGGACACAACAAAATAATTTATCTCAACTTGTCTTTCCAAATTGCTTGAGGAACTCAATGAGTCAGGCAGCATCTGTGGAAGGAAATGGACAGACGACATTTCAGGTTGAGACCTTACTTCAATCTGAGGTACCACCTGACCCATTGAATTCCTCCAGAAGATTGTTTTTTTGCTTAAGATTACAGCATCTGGTATCCCTTGTGTCGGCATTTCTTTATTCTTTATTCTTGGGATAATTCTGAACAAATTTAGGGACATTTACATTACCTGCGGTCTGCGGTGCTTCTGGCTGCGGCGCGAACTTTAAATCTCCGACCGCCGGCCTGCGGCCTACACCAACTTGAAGCCGCGGTCTACGGTGGGGGAGGCACCATTTCAGGACTTACCTGGACTTTTTATCTTGTCTGCACATCTGGACACCCGCAGCGACGCTGCGGAGGGTTGAGGTCCCGACCACGGTGGAAAATGGAGGAGAACTGGCCAATGTTTGTGCCTTCCACCACAGTGATGAATGTTGTGGTGGATGTTGTGTTAAATTTTTTTGTGTGTTTTTGTGTGTTCTTTTTCATTGTACCGCTGCTGGCAAATTCATTTCGAATTAAACTGATTGATTGATTGATTGATTGATTGATTGATTGATTGATTGATTGATTGATTGATTGATTGATTGATTGATTGATTGATTGATTGATTGATTGATTGATTAAGAACCACTAGGGGCGCCGCACTGAAGGCAGCCTCTGCCTACGGTCTGTTTTTCTATCTTTTTTTAATTTTTAGTTTGTTTTAAAAGTATGTTTCTTTAGTTTCTTTAACTTTTCTATGTGGGGGAGGGGGGTAGGGTAAGGGGGAAACCGTTTCTCTGTCACTTCCTGGCGAGGATGCGACTATTCACCGAGTCGTGTCCTCGCCCCCCTCCTCGCGGCCTACCACCTGGATTGGAGCGACATTTCTTGCCGGGGACCAGACCAAAGCTTCAGCGGCGGCGCAGCACTGGATTCACCACGGAGTGGGCGATGCCTTACCTGGGATCGTCGTGGAAGCTCCGGAGTGTTGGGCCTACTGCATCTACATCAGAGCTGTGTTCTGCAGAGCTTCCAGCATGGCCGGCGATGTTTTCAACATCGCGGAGACCTGGGGCCCTTTGCCGAGGGCCACCAGCATTGAATCTCCGCCCGGCGCTGCCTGTGGACTTCGGGAGCCCCGGACTCTGGTAGGAGGTGGCCGTTTTCTGATGTCCAAGCCGCGGAGGATGTCCTCCAGTCCCAACGTCGGACTTCCATCAGCCTGGCGAGCGGGCCTGAACATCGGGCCGCCCGTAGCAGCGACAGTGGGGGGTTCGGGAGCCCCCCAACCATGGGAAGACAACGGAGGAGGATTACTGAATTTTGGAGCCTTCCCTCACAGTGGGAAACTTTGATCCCGCTGTGTGTGGATGTCTGTGTTAAAAACCATTGTGTTCTGTGCTCTTTATTATTTGTATGGTTGTATGGCGACCACACATTTCACTGTACCAATTGGTACACGTGACAAATAAATCTATCTATCTATCTATCTATCTATCTATCTATCTATCTATCTATCTATCTATCTATCTATCTATCTATCTATCTATCTATCTATCTATCTATCTATCTATCTATCTATCTATCTTAATTAATGAGAATTCCTTAACATTTTGGGTTGGGGTTTATGTATAGCATAAGGGTATTTATATATTAGTCCAACGAGCAGATTGCATGAAAGAGAGTGTACAGTTTTTATGGTAACAATCTTCCACTTCATAATATCAGTCACAAGAAAACAGCAAACCTTTACCTGCAATATGCACCCCCCCCCCCCCCCCCCCCCCCCACCTGCATTACTTGCATCAAATATATAGAGTTTAAACTAAGGTGGGATAAAGAAGGAGGCAAGTCTGGGTTACTGGTACTTCTAACACTATGAAAGAACTTATGAAACAGCTTTATGAATTGTGATGTCATTTGTATTGTGTCATACTCATTTTCTCATTGATTCTCTGATTGTTATTGACTTCCCTCATATATTTTATCCATCTATATATTACTAAAACTCTCATCTTG
This sequence comes from Amblyraja radiata, assembly GCF_010909765.2. Lineage (NCBI taxonomy): Eukaryota > Metazoa > Chordata > Chondrichthyes > Rajiformes > Rajidae > Amblyraja > Amblyraja radiata. The sequence goes on from NC_045968.1 coordinate 23,119,064, forward strand.
TCTGTTACTAGGTGTGTGTGTGTGTGTGTGTGCATGTGATCCCGGAACAACCCCAAAATGGTACACGATAGCGCTACAATTTTTGCACCACCTTACTCATAATTGTCCTGTGGTCTGGTGTTTTGTTCAGATTGATGTTATATTTTACAAGTTAATCACATTTTTAACTTTAAAAAAAATTAAAACCGCGCCCCCACGAGCCGTCTTGACTGGCGTCACAAAGATCCTCAGCACGGCATTTGCACAATTTCTGACTGCCAACTTTTTTACTTTCGCCTGCCACTCCAGTAAGGATAGGAGCAGAACCGGGGTCATGGATAGGGTTGAAGCCGGTGCGGGTTCCGAGGGTGGGGAGAGGCTGCGCTGGTGACCCGGGCCTGGGTGCTGAGGCTGGGGCTGGATCTGTTGCTTCTGGCCCACGGGGAGAGAGAAGATCTGCACCCGAGGCTCCGCGTCGCTCGGCCCGTCCCCCCCGATGGCCTCTCCCTCCCCCTCCCGCACTTCCTTACCACTCGGCCCCCCCCCCCCGTCGTCGATGTGGTGGAGAAAACTGCGCCGGCAGTGGTTTACATTGAAATCCTGGGAAGATGAAGAGGGAGACTGGGGGGACTGAGGGAGAGGAGGGGTTAATGAGGGAGAGGGAGGGGAAAGTGGGGGAGGTGATGAGGGAGAGTGGAGGGGGTGGGATGGGGGGAGGTGAGGAGTGGGGGATGATGGGATAGCGGGTCCCAGTTGGTCCAGTAGATCAATAAATCTCCTCCGGAATCTTACGTGGTATTTCCTTCTGACTGTCCCAGGATTCCTGGTGTACTGTACCTTTCCAGAGCACTGCTTCATTAATCAAATCAGCAATTAATTTAACATTTAATGGCAGTCCTATCTTTTTAGTTCACTAACACTTGATATTGGTACAAATAGAATTAATGTACAGCTGAATCTAATCTATCCCACATTTTTCTGGAATAGACTTATTTCTCAGACATGTTGGATACAGATGAAGTCCTGTAGAAAATTAAATGTATTCCATTTTACGCCAAAAATTGGTCCCCAAGGTCCTATTTGTCTTGAATGTTTGTTCCTGAAGGTTTTACTGTCAAATATTTCCACAGTAATTAAATGAAGTAACTCCTGTAAAATTCATGGGGATAGGGGGTAATTACTGTAAGTGAGACCTCCATTTAAGAGGCATTGTGGAGAATGGCAGTTTAATGGCTTTGATGTTAGATTAGCACTGCAAAGGTTATGAATCGATTCCCCTTTATGACAAATTGGATTAATTAAATCAAGCAATGCGTTGGCCGATATTTGATTAAGACGTGATTGGATTGTCTTAAAAATGTATCCAGTTTACATGTGCCCCATTGTGGTGTGAAAACTGACCATCCCTCTATGCGTTTTGCCAAAGTGAAGCCAAGGGTCGATACTTAACAATTAGATCTCACAGCAACTAGGAATGGGAAATAATAATTTTGCCTTATCTGCATCAGGAACATATCAATAATCTTTTATGCTCCCAAATATAATATTTCAATTCTTCTCATTAATATATATGGTCTACAACTCAGGTGGCTCTGTTGAAAAAGGTATAGCACAGGTATAGGGAAACTAGGAAAGATGCAAGAAATAAATTGAAGAATTTAACAGGTGAACAAGAAAATAGCACAACAGGGCTGTATAAAATACTGGGGGCTGCTGATCAAATTGACAATTCAAGTGGTGATTTGAAAAAAAAATTGAAGCAAATAGGAAGGTTGCAGTAAAATAAGAAAACAAGAAATTGAAGCAGGACTAACCCATTTGACGGCTTGTAGCTCTTCCCCCATCCAGCTTGATTGAGGCAAACTGAGCCTCTACTCTGGATAGATACTTCTATGGATTCATTGCCCTCTGGATAAAGAAATTGTTTCTCATCTCCATCCTGAATGGCTGCCCCCTTATTCTGATCCTAGTTTTAGAAACTTCAACTGAGCAAACATCATCAATGTATCTGCTCTTTCAAGCCCAAAAGAATGTTCTATGCTTCATTAAGGTCACCTTTCATTCTACTATATCAAGGGAGCATTGGCCCAGTCTGTTTATTTTGTGGTGTTATGGTCAATGAGGAGGTGTCTAAGAGCTGGTGTTTGGCTAGATTTTCACCTGTCCCACCTCTCTTCCAGCTTTCTCCCCCACACACCCGCGCCCTCACAATCAACATAGTCGGTTCGAAGAAGCATCCCAATCTGACATGTTGCCGATCCATGCTCTCCAGAAATGCTGCCTGACCACTGAATTACTCCAGCACTTTGTGTGTCCTTTCTTGATAACTAACATCTGCAGTTCCTTGTGACCACACAGACAAACATCAGCCCATCAAATCCCAGACCGTTACCAACCTCTGCACCTCTGGCTGAAGAAGGGTCTCGACCCGAAACGTCACCCACTCCTTCTCTCCAATGCTGCCTGTTCTGCTGAGTTACTTCAGCATTTTGTGTTGACCTTCAATTTAAATCAGCATTTGCAGTTCTTTCCAACACATTTTGTCGGCACCTCTGGCGATCTCTCCCGCCCTCCAAAGGTTCCAACCTTATAATTCCCCAGTCCCATCCAGCCCGTTTCTCCTCCACAAACTCCTCGAGCAGACACATTGTTTCTGCCTTTTCCTGCCCCCAAAAGACTTATCTTCAAATGCCTTGATTCCGTCCCTTTCCCCTTATCCAGTCACTTCTGGTCTTCAACCAAGAAACCTCACACACCCTTCAACTCTTCTATGATTTTCAATTCTTTGGTCTCCATTGCCTCATCTTTTCTATGAACATCCAGTCTTTTTATACCTCCTTCCCCCATCAAAAAGGTCTTAAGGCCCTGTGGTTCTTCCTTGAATAGGGACCCAATCAGTTTCCCTCTACTAACACTCTCCTCCCCTTGGTAGAACTTGTGCTCAGGCTCAACAACTTCTCTTTTGACTCCTCTGTTTCTTCACGATAAAGGTATAGCCATGGGCATTCGCATGGGCCCCAGCTACGCCGGTCTTTTTGTCAGTTGCATTGAATAGACCTTGTTCCAAATATACACACGGAACCATCCCGCAACTCCATCTTTACAAAGTCGGTGATTGCATTGGAGCTACCTCCTGCACCCGTGCAGAAATTGTTGATTTCATGAACTTTACCACTGACTTCCACCTTGCCCTCAAATTCACTTGAACTGCTTGAGACAGAACAAGGTTAGAGTTCCTCTGATCTTTACCTTTCCAGCCAACGCATCCAATGCATCAGTCTCCAACATTTCCGCCACTTTCAACGCGATCCCACCACCTGTCACTTCCCATCTCTATACCTTTCTGCCTTCCGCAGAGACACCCTCCACAACTCCTTGGTCACTCATCTCTTTCCAACCAAACCACCCCTCCCCAGGTACTGACCCCTGCTACCACAGTAGGTGTAACATGTGTCCCTTTACCTCCTCCTTCATATCCATGCAGGGATCCCAGCAGTACTTCCAGTGCACCTTCTCTAACCTCATCTATTGCATTTGGTGTCCCCGATGTGGTCTCATTTACATTGGTGAGACAAAGCGTAGACTAGGTGACTGTAAACTTGTGCTCGGTCTGCTATGGCCTATTAGATCTCCCAGTTACTCATTATTTTAAATCCCCTTCCCATTCCCATTATGACCTTTCTAGCCTGGGCATCCTCCATTGCCAGTGTGAGACGGCTTCAAAACTTGTTGAATAGCACCTCATATTCTGCTTGGGCAACTTAAAATCTGATGGTATGAACATTCAATTCCACAATTTTAGGTAACTATCCTACAAACAACACCCCTTCCTACTTATTCCCCCCTCTCTTCTATGTGTCCCATTTAGATGCACACCCATTTCTCTCCTCCCCACTCCCCCCATTCCATTCCATTTATATTCCTTCGTCTGGCTTCACAATCTGAACAAATTCTATCTTTATCTACCTTTTTCACACCTTATCTCACAGTTTTTGCTTTTCATCTCTGGCCCATGTTCAACCATCTATCCTCCCCTTCCTCACCTCACCAAGCAACCTTCCCTCTCTTACCTGTATTCAGCTATCACTTGCAAGACTTTGTCTTGCCCCCACCAGCTTTCTTCCCCCCACTGCAATTAGTCTGAAGAAAGGTCCTGACCTGAAAAGTCTCCTATCCAACTTCTGCAGAGAAGCTGCCTGAGCCATTGAGTTACTCCAGCAGCTAGTGTCTTTTTTGTTAACCAACATGTAGTTCCTTGTGTTTCCATCAGTTGAGTATGGTGCAGGCTCAGGGGG